>NC_139800.1:75800773-76075773 GCF_965231275.1 Zosterops lateralis
CTCTTCTGGAAGAGGTAAAAGAACTTCATTATTCTTGGGCTGGCACAATAGTCCTGAGTTTGTTCTTCACCCTCCGAAGTGAGAGGATCAGTTATGCATCCCAAAAAACTTACCTTATTTCCTGTTCCAGCCCAACCTGAGAGCACTGCAGGTGATAGATGTTGCAGTAATCTCACTCTCTGTATTTCCAGACAAAAATGTCAGATGGGTCCTCCAAACATAGGTGAAGTATGGCCTGTTGTGTGATCTTTACTGGAGGCAAAAAATAAAACTTTTGGGAAATGTGTTTGAAGCAGCTTTTTGGATCAAAATGGATGAGCTGTTTGAGCATTTTCTCTTTCTTGTGAAAAGATATAAAACCCCTCACCTCCTATTCAAACATGATTGTTTTTTGGGAGAGAGAAACATTGTGTTCGTAGGGTTTCTTTATTATAATATTTATAAATCCAATCCTATTTTTTCTTTATTAGCATTTTTTAAATTACTTAATGCTGTTGAATAACTATTTAATTTTATTCATTGTCATTTGTTTCCCAGCTGCAGATGGTCACAGGAGTTCTCTCTGGCCTTTCAAATCAGTCTCTGCTCCCCATTCAATCCAGATTTGTCAGAAAAAACAGTAAATTTGAAAGTCCTGTTTTCTGTGTGTTTAACAAAATATATAAACAGATAAACTCTACCCATGAGGGGTTTGATTAAACCTTCCATACTTCCTGTCAAAAGTGCCCATCCAGGAATGGATGAACAGGTCCTCCCAAGGCCTTGATTTTATATTATCCCAGTACTACTCCTAAAAAGGAGCCTCACTGAGATAGAACAGTCTGTGATTAAGTGAATAATTTCTCAATTCCTTTAAAAAACAGCAAATATATGTTTTAAAGGGATGACATCCAGAAGGTCATGATCACAAGTGAAGAAAAATAGTTATGGATATCCTGATGAAATACCTTCAACAAGGTCTATGCCACCAGAAAGAAAAAAAAAAAAAAAAAAAAAAAAAAAAAAAAAAAAAAAAAAAAAAAAAAAAAAATAAAGTGGTAAAGAGGGAGGCAGAATTTTGAACACTTTTTTTTTCCCCCCATTCAAATAAAGAGACAAAACACTCAAAACTGGAATTCATATATGCACCCAAAAGTCAACAGGTAGAAATAAATGTGTTCTGTTCTAATCATTGACACTGAAATATATGTTGAAAATCAAATGTAATAAAATTATTAATATGTCTTCTAAAGCTTTGTGATAGGACACTTCTTGCCTACAGCTCTACAGAATCTTTTTCAGTGAATATTAAATTTATAAGAAGAAATTACTTTTTCTTGGAAGATGTAATGAGAATGAGAAAGAGTGACAATGCTATAGCCGCTTCCAGATGTGTCACTGGAAATTATAAGTTTTTGGATTGGGTTTGTTGTTGTTGTTGTTGTTGTTGTTGTTGTTTTCTAATTAGCTCCTTTTCTATTCTCACATTTCAGTGCCTGAGGCAGAAAGCAGCCAACAGAAGAGCTCAACACCTGCACCTCACTCACCCCTGGCATGTCCATACTGAAATTCCAGGGTATGGATGGAAGGAACTGTGCAGCTCTGGAAGTCTCCAGTGCTCAGGCTTTAGCTGTGCCTCTCCTTCTTTGTTCTAACAATCCCATTGTGATGCAGCTGGAGCTTTGGGCACTCAGCCTTCCAGCACATTGTGTGTGGCTGTATAAAGTCCCATTTGTTCCAAACATGAGAGGCAAAATTATGGTCTCAGGCTTTGTGAGGAAGCGGAACATGATCCATGAAAGCCTAATCAAGGATCCTTGAGCAGAGAGGAGGGAGAGACTTGTGTATGATAGGCTTTTTTCTGTTGTTTGATTTTGCAAATTGTTTCAGATCTGTGAAGGAAGGAGGATGTAATGTGGCCAAATCCTTTTGGATTCAGTATATGACATCCACAGGGACTTCTGGGCCAAGACGGAAGAAATGCTGGAGTTGATGCAGGTGTGGCAGTCAGGAAATACAGATAGTTGCATGGCAATGCATAAAAAGGCACAGCAGAAGCTTCACTTCCTTTCTGGCCTGAGGAAGAAAAAGAAAGTTCAGCGGGGATTACATGGGTCATTTCACACAGTCAATCAAACTTTCAGATAAACTCCCTCTGAAACCCAAAACCCCGTGGGTTTATTCAGTGTGGACAGCTCTCAGAGCCCATGCAGAGGGACAGGCCTTTCTCATTTCCCATGCCCCTTCTGCAGAGAAACAACAACAACAATCCCCAGCACAGCTTCACTGGTGAATTTAAGAGCACCCAGCCAAGAGAATCTTCCCAAACCTGGCTGCCATAGGGGGCTGGAGCAGCCAAGCTCATTATTTGTTCCTCAGCCTACAATGAGCCCTGTCCCTGTGCAGACAGGAAAAGTAGACTCAGGGGTGAGCTCATCACTCCCTACAACTCCCTGAAAGGTGGCTGTGGTCAGGTGGAGGTTGGTCTCTTTCTCCAGGAAGCAGCTGACACAATGAGAGGACACAGCCTTAAGCTGTGCCTAGAGAAATATGGGTTGGATATTAGGAAAATGCTTATTACTGAAAGACTGATAAAGTACTGGAATGGCCTCCCTGAGGAGGTGGTGGAGTCAACATCCCTGGATGTGTTTTAAAAGAGATTGGATGTGTCACTTGGTGCCATGGTTTAGTTGAGGTGTTAAGGGTGGGTTGGACTCAATGATCTTAAAGGTCTCTTCCAATCTTGTGATTCTCTTCTGTTCTAGACTTGCAGCTTCCCCCTCCACTCACTCCCTCTGCACTCAGGTCTGGCCACACCGTGATTCCCACTAAACACATGCCATGCCTGAGTCTGAAATGACAAGTCTAAATCAGACTGCAGTCATCCAACTGGAGCTGAAAGATTTAATGGACTCCCCAGGAGATTCCCCTGATGGTCCAGCACCAAAATCTGGGGTGCCCATGGGTGAGAGCATCCCCCACTCTCAGCCCTGCTGCACTGCTGAGGGTAAAGAGGAGCTCAGCACTGCTGTGACAGGGAAGGATGCAGGGTGAAGTCTCCCCTCAGTTACTGTATAGGTGGAGGGGGATGCAAGTTCAGCCTCCACCCTTGGAGGAAGTCCAGCAGGGTTGATGCCAAAATGCACAATCTTAGGATGTAAAAATGACCATTTCACACCAATGCCGGAAGCCAAAGTCATCCTGCCTGTCTGCAATTTTGTTTGTTTCTTTGTTAGGTGTATCTTGGTCTCCCTGAGGGCACAAATACTGATTATGGTGTCTTCATTCAAAAATTCTCACTCCTTACTTTCCTCCTATGATGTATGTAAAGAGACAGAGAAGATCAGTTGAGTCCTCTCTGTTGTTTCCTGGCTTTTTTGTCTCATCAACTTAGATTGTCTTGAACAATGCCTCTTGTGAATTATTATTTTCAGCCTATTCTATCTCATTTTTTTCTCCCTGACAAACATCCCAAACCCTTTATTTCCTATTTCCACCCAATTATGCCCACTTATATCTTACACAAGCAACTTTTTGTTACCCAACTGCATCTCAAATCCCTGTGTTTCAGACAGCAGTTACATACAGATTATCACATATTTGATTATCTCTTTTTTTTTACCTTTTTCTGGAAAGTACTTTTAACCCAAAGTTTGGCTCTAGTTGTACTACAGGAATAAGGGAATATTCAAATGGCCTCATCTCTCACAAAGTAAAAGGTCTGCACAGTAACTGCAAACAGAATCAAGGTGAAAATAAGAACTTTTTGGAGTATGTAGTCACATAAATTGTGCAAGTAATTTACTTAGAAACTGCTTGCAGACTGGTTTAATTCAGTTACTGATTTATTCAATTGAGCAGCAGTTTCTGAGAGCTGCAGCATTGTTACTCTTTTGTCAAATTTGTGAAATTGTCAAATTTCACACACTAGAGTAACTGCATGAGAAAAAAAGTAGGTTTCTTCACCTCTGCTATTGGCACAAGTTCAATCAACAAACCCCAGTATTCCCTACCTAAAACATACCTCAAAGTAAGAAGTTTTCATCAGCTGATCTGTCCACACTTTTACTCTGGACTCCCTAAACACTTCCTGTTTATGTCTCAGCTTCTCACTCACCTGTGACAGAAGGCATCACTAAAACTTCTCAAAGTGGCAACTTTGATTCTGATGATATGACAGCAAAATATTAATTTATAAACCAGATTCATAAACCAGAATTTATAAACCAGGTGCTAAGCCTGAATGATTATGATCTGTAAATGAATTGTCAAAAGGGTGATTCTCATTATTTTATAATTTCTAAATCTGATCCCAGTTCTTAATCCGAACTCTTTAAATCTGCCCTTTCAAAATTAACTGTTTTATAAAACAACTGAAAAACAGGTGTTAGTAAAAGAACTCCAGAAAAATTATCATTTTTTTGTCAATTGTACACTATCACTTTTAGTAAATAATAGATAAAGAAACCTATTCATCTGTTCTGATATTATTTAGTGCATTTCCTCATCATTAATTTTTTTTCATTAGCGTTAATCAAGATTATTCTTCATTTTCTTTAAAATAATTCATCTAAACCTTAGGAGCAGTGAGCTTCCTTTCACAGTTGCTTTTGGAAAAAATGAAAGCGCTTGAAACTTTAGAGTCTTGACTCATTTAAAGGTTTAGTACAACACAATTTCACATTGATTCTTTTTTTCTCCCTCCATGGTCAAGCAAACTTACACTGATGTCACCTGTAATACTTCATCAGTTGACTTAAGACACAGTGTCCTAAGATTTGTAAATATTTTCAGCTGTGTCAGACAAGTGACTTTTAGAGCAAGTGGAAAACACCCAGTGTTGCCCATCAGTGAGGTTCTTTCAGGATAAAACTTAGGGGAGAAAGGAGACTTGATACCCTGTCCTTATGACTTAGTAGTGTGGAGAGCTCAAAACACTTCATCTTCAAAACATCACCTGTCTCCCTCCAGCCTTCCTTGCTTTTGAAAGCCTTCTACAGTCTGTCAGCTTCCCAGTCAGCAAAGTCAACACAACAAATAAGAAAAATCAAGAAAAAAATTATTTTAACCTTTTTTTATTTGCAGTAGTCTTTTCTTCTGTGGTTTCACGTGGCTTTAGCAAGGACAGCTCTGGATGCTGGGTGGACCCTGCTTGGATTAATCACAGATGGAGCAGCCGAGGTTGCAGTGAACACTCCCAAAGAAGCACATCCACACACTCCTCCTTCTCTCCCAGCTTCACCCTCCTCTGTAAATCAAGCAAGAAATAAGCCAGATCCCCTCTGCCTTTTGTTATCAGTGCCGTGGATAATCTCCCCCTGGTAACAATCCATGTGGCCAATAATCAATCAAAGGGAGGGGATTAACAACGGTGGGAAAATGCACCGTGACAAAACACTTTTCCTTGCACCCTCGCTCCTGGTCACAAAATTGCCAGGACAAGCACCTTCTCAGGCTAATTGCTGACAAATGTGAGATAAACAGCTTGTTATCACAACCAGCTCCCCTCCCTTTTTAAGAGAAGGGACGCAATTAAAGCCTCAAGTATTACACAGAACGGTGACATCCGTTTATTGTTCTTGTTTCACACAAATGGAGCTTTATCTTATTTCATACACCAGATGATGTTATGAAACACATTTGGGGAAGAGAGGCAGGCCTGGGAAATTCTGGGTGAAGAAGTTACAAGAAAGAAAATAAATGCCTCATTTTATTTGAGAGCTGGCAGGTTCTGTGGCAGAATCTGGCTGTGGCAAAAGGTGTGGGATGAGTCCAGGTTTGCTGGGGCTTGGAGACACAACAACCCACAGTCAGGAGTATTCCTCTCCATAAATTGCTGGAAAAGCTGTGCTGTGCTTGGAAAAAAACATGTGAGGAGAGAGAAAACACCATATTGAATGCAACCAGAAGTCCACTCAGACTATCATCAGAGAATTTTCTTGGGAATTGCCCAGTGTATAAGGTGAATTCTCCTAATTAGTCAGGATGAGTCAAAGGTGAAATCTTGATGTTAACTGTTTGAACAAAGACCAGAGATATTTCCCCTGCAATCCAGCAGACACCAACAGCTGCTCCTGTGGTTGCCAGCTCCTGATTTGTCACTGTTTATTGTGCACAGCAGCACTGGCAGCCCTGTGCACTCAAGGGGTCTCAGCCCTTGGCCACCCACCCCATACCACCCCTGGGTTGTGTAGAAACCCCTCCAGTGCCAGGATATCACACAGATGGACAAGAACTCATAGTGTTGCATATATGTTGGGTTGGAACTGGATGATCTTTAAGGTCCTTCCCAACCCAAATCTTTCTGTGATTTTTGTGTGTCCTAGGGACAAGCCACCAGGATATTAAGAACAGTGAAAAGTGGGATTTACCACTTCTCAGCTATTTTAAAAACATTTAAATCAAGCAGTCTGTTCTTACATATCTGAACTACTCCATCAGAATTACACCCTTAAATTTCACACAGCCTGACTCATTGTTGCACCTAATTTCATGTATTACTAATCAGACGTTCAGAAACCTGGTACCTCCAATTTTCCTTTATTTCCATAATTTCTGCTTTGTGGCAACAAGAAGAAAAGTGGCTAAATATTATTGAGCAGACCCATGACAAAGGAAATACTAACTTTGCAATGCCTTTTTCAGACTTCATGTTCTGCCTCCTGCCTTTCCTCTTCCACTCCCAGCATGGAGGACCCCTCAGCAAAGCAGAAGGATGGATTCATCTGTTGTAAGTCTGGCAACCCATTACCACCCCTTCTACATCAATTTATTAAAATAATGAAATATATTTAGTATCTGAATGTACTTTTTAATATGCATATGCTCTGCTCAGGCACCAAAAAAATGCTACCTTATACATGTACTTTACACCAGCCTAGCAAACCTATGTTTGCAAAGAGAAGAGCATTTAAAATTTAACACTCATTTGGCATAAGATTGGGAGAAATCTCCTATTTATACCAAGTTATGGAAGACCCTTACAGTAAAATGTTACAATTAAAATCCTTATAATTGTGTGGGAGATTGAGCCCAGAGTACAGACTCCCAAAATCAATCAAAACACTTCAGAGGGGATCCTAGGCAAAGAGGAGATGTACCCAAGAGATGTTTTTGAGTTCCCATGCCCTCTGAACACAACCATGGTGTTGTGATAGAAGAGCCCACGCATGGACAGTTGTCTCATGCATGTCTTGTACCAGAGTTACAAGTCAGGTCAAGTATTTCATTGATCAACATCAAAAACACAGTAGAAAATCAGAGGGGTCTCTGAGAGGGACTTTTCTGCCTATTCCAGTCAGAAGACTTGTGATCAACAATTTAGTTCTACTTAATTCCCTTTCTCAGAGTGATTCTGGCAGAGGGGAGCACACAACTGATGGGGAAAAGATGGAGATTTTAGTACAAACATCCTGCCCTATCCCTAGGACTGTCCAAGGCTGGCTTGGACAGGGTTGGAGCAACCTGATCTAGTGCCCCTGCCCAAGGCAGGGGTGGAATGGGAGGAGTTTTAATGTTTCTCCCAACCCAAACCATTCCATGCCTGTGATCTTCAATAGGAAGAAATAGACCATTATAATACCTCTATTTCTTCCAGTTATCTGTGATTCTAGCCTTTGCTGCTGGTTGGAGAAAATTGTCTCTGGTTTGCCTTAAACACTCAGAGTGAAGACAAATCTACCATCTCTTGAGTAGTTGTTTCAGCTGTTTCAGTTTATTCAGTATTTTTTTTTTCTTTTGATTTCCCCAAGAAATGCTCAGGCTCTGTTGTAGGACAAGCCTAATCATGCTTTAGGATTTTGCACAGCAAAGCATCTATGTTGCATAGAGAATTTGCTTTTTGGGGGAACTACATCAAGCTTCACATCTGAGAGCACCAATAAGTCCCTGGAGCTGACCAAGAATTACTTACAGGTAGGTGATTGGACTTGTAAGGAATTTTTCCTTCCTTTGCAAACAGTGTGAAAATCCATGGAGTCACGGTGGGAGTTGTCATCTCTCTCATGTCCTGGGCTCCTTTGCATGTGCATATTTCCTACGGCACAACAGTTTTTCTTCATGCTATGGAGCAACTTCAATGTGACGCAGTGGGCTGTAGTGCCCAGCTCATGAAAGCAGGACACATCTGGACCAAAACCTGCAGAAAACACTCCACTTCTCTAAATGTAAATGGTTTTAAAGCTTTAATTTCTTGAGACCCTTTTCCTATTCACCTAAGTAGATTTTGTACTGCCACAAGATAATATAAATCCTGAATGTAAAAAGAGAAAATCAGAATCTCTCAGATCGGGGTTTTTTTTTCTTCCACTATTGTTTGCAACATGGATTTTTGTACCTGTTCATGGGTCATCTGACCCTGCCAATGCCAGACAGGAGTTTCTGTGCTGGAAGAGAAAAGCCCTTATCTCACCCAGAAACACCTTCCTCTCTGAGAGCACAGCCAGCAGTGGCTTATCCTGGTGCTTGCAGATCACTGTGTATTTGGCAGGTGGGGCTCCCCTCCTGTGGGCTGAGCTCCCAGCAAAACATGGTTTGTGGTGATCAATATTGTGGAATGATGTTATGGATTAGGATTTCCACTTTCTTCCTCCTCACCCCTGTCCAAGGCTTTCTTTCATAAATGACAATCCTTTATTCAAACACATCCTCACCTGCTCGTGGTCAGGGCAAGAATCAGACGTGCTGATATCTCTTGCCTGGGACCTAAAATTCTAAAAATTATGTTTTAGGGATAGGTGGTTTAATTAATGCTGCAAACTCCTTGGATGATGCTGTTTTCAATATAAGGATAAAGTTCTTCCAGCTTTCATTTATTTTTGACAAAGACAATACTCCTCTTTGCACCTCCTGCTGCTAGTTTGTAGTTCCAGCTGTCCCAGAGTAACCTGCTTTCTCATGTGCCATGCTCTTCAAAAAATAGGCAGAGATGTCCCTCCATAAATATATTTCTTTAGAAAAGAAAAACAAAAGGTTATTTGCTTCTTTGGGGGCAAAGGCTTTGGAAGCAAAATAATCTCAACCAAGCTTTAGAAGGTTATTAAAAAAAATAAAACAAACAAACAATCAAGCGAAGCTTGCTGCAGATGGCTGGGAGCAGCACCTCATTTTTCATTATGGGGGGTAGCTGGTGACTTTATTTTTCTTGGCCCTGAGAAAGACCAAGCATTCCTTGAGCCATGTAAATATCCAGCTATGCCTCACTCAGTGCAAGATGAGCACATACATTAGTGGCTTTTCATCAGACACATGCTGGCTGCTCTGAGGCTGAGGTTTCCGGGGGGTGGGCAGAGGAAGGGGTAACAAAGTTCATGGGAACGTCTCCAGTCCCTTCCATTCCCAAAGCAGTCCCTGCAAAATGTTGTTAGCAAGGTATTTGTGATGCCTCCAGGGCAAAAACTGAGGGGGGACCTGGGGAGCCAGGGTCTCATCTGATACCTTGTCACCAAATGTGGCCAGCGTTGTCCACTTCAAAGCCAGATGTCCACTTCTCCAGGCCACCCAGGGAGAAAGTTTATCCCCACCTCTTCCCAGCTAGGGATGAGTCCAAGGTTTTGAGAATTGTGTCTGGGAGGACACAAGGCCATTCACCTCCATGGTGGCAGTTGTCACAGAAACCACCACGGGCAGGGCCAGGCGAGCAGGATGTGACTTTAAATCATTATCTGGTGGAGGGTTGCAAATCAGGCATTGAAAACACATGCTGCACTCCCCAAACCAGAGAGCTGTCATTGTTAAATGATATCACAGCTGGCCAAGAGGAATTCTCCTCTGGTGGGCAGAAATGCCTCTCCTGACTGGTTTTGTGGATGCATTCCTCCACCCCGTTGTTCATTGTCTGAGTCAACTTGAGCTGCTTCTCCAGTCTGTGGTGCGAGATCCAGATTCCTCTTCCTTGTACAAAACATATAAAACAAATGAAGAAAACAAAATTACCAACACCAAACTCTTCCCTAATACTTTGAATACGTAAAAAGATGTTATTTTTGAATAGAGTGAAAACATTTTATCTGGTAATTCCAAGTTAATGGTCGTTCTTCTTGAAAAGAAGCATCTGGATCCCCTAGGCACCTCTGCAAAAGTCAATCTCAGTCTAAATGTGGTTGTAAAAATCAAATTCGAGTGCTTGGCAGTCATTTCTTCCTGGAATCCCAAGAAAAATCTTATCTGCATATGAGGGCAGGAGTCAGAAGGCAGTAACAGAGCAACTGACTGAACACTTACAGCTAAATTTTGCAGAGCAGGGAAACTTCAATGTTCCCCTCAACAACTTCCAGGATATGATACAAAATATCTCCCTTACTATTCTTTTCTAAGCATTGGAAAGTTTAGCCCAAAAGAGCAGTTGTTTTGCATAGGTTCCCTTTTTAATCTCTTGGTTTTGCATTCAGGAAAATATGTGACAAAGACAGCTTTTAGTGTGGATGACAGCACAAGAGATCCTAATTACACCCGGGGAAAAAGAATTCTTGTCTTTCGATGAACATCTTTTTTAAAATGAGAAAGAAAATATGCTTAAGCTGAAAAACGGATCTTCAAGCACTTTTGGTTTTTAAAGATCACTCCAAAAACTCTACCTTTTGAAACAAGACACCTCTTTCATTTAGCTCAGAAGATCTTTTCAACTTCTAAACTTACATAATTAGGAAAAAAAAGAACACACAAACAAACAAAAAATGCCAAAAAAAAAAAAATTCCTTTTCTTAGCTAAATTATCAACTGAACTTGTGTGCAAGTCCATCCTGTGAAAACCAGCTTTTGGCACTTATACAATTACATGGTTCCCATGAGTAGAAGGACCACAGATTCCCTAATACAAGACAAAACCAAAACTAAGACTGGTGATTAACAGTATTCACATTAATTGATCTACAGCCTCCTTGATGCTATTGTAGGAAGAGGGCAAAGAGCTGAATCACAAACAACTCTTTTTTTATTTAACTCCTTCTCCACATCAGCAACTGGATGTCTGCTTTTCAGAACTGGGTGGGTGAAACACAGAGAACTCATGGGTTGGGATAAAGACAGTTCAATAGTTCACAAGCCATGCACACAAGTAAAGCAAGACAAGGAATCCATTCCCTGCTCCCCCTTCAGCACCTCCCGGAGAGCAAGGACCCTTCACCTGTAACAGTGGCTTGGGGAGACAAACACCAGCACTGCCAACACCCCTCTTCCTCCCTTTTCCCTCACCTTCCACTCTGAGCACGGTGCCAAATGGTCTGGAGCATCCCTTGGGTCACTTTGGGTCACCTGTCCTGGCTGTGTCCCCTCCAGCCTCCCAGATACCCCCAACCCAGGGGCAGAAAAGGGCCTGGGCTCTGAGTGAGCTCAGCAATGACAAAAACATCTCTGAATTATCAACCCCATGTTCAGCACAAACCCAAACACAGCCCCACAGCAGCCACTGGGAGGAAGAGGAACTCTACCCAACCAAAACCAGCACAACCCCAAAAACAGTTGCAGTGGATTCTCAACACCACAGACCTGGCTCTCGCTATCCCAGGTTTTACCAGTAAGGGATCTATTCCATGAGAAGTCACACTCAGGTAGTGAAAATTGGTATTTTTCCTTTTAAATGAGCCGAAACATAACAATTCCCCAGTATGGCAGACAAGAAAGGAAAATAATGTAAGTGTGTGTATGCATTCTGCTCTGGGGTACTCAAGATCACAGTTATATTGGACCTTCAACTGAGAGGTTTGCAATCATGCCCTCAGAGTTCCTCTATTAATAATGATATTTCAGAATGCCCCCCAGTCTGGATTCAAAACTGTTTGAAAGGAAAGATACCACAATCAAGGAAGGGCACAGCCCAAGATCTTCTGTTAAAAACAGCTTCTGGTTTTAACATCTTTTTTGTCTTTTCCTACAGTAACTCCTCTTATCTGCCCAAGGAGCCAAACCAATCACATTGTAAAGAAGATGGGTGTTAAGATGACAGGAAGAAAAGCTCATCTAAGGGACAGAGAAAAGGACACAGACCATAACCAGGAGCAGGAAGCAAAGAGGAAGGATCCATGACTGAAATGACACCAACAGCAGGAGTCATGTAACAACACTGACAATGTGTGACAATCAATAGTAACAAAATAAAAATAAGTGCTGCATCCCCATTTCCCTTTCCCCACAATATAACTCTTCTTCTGGCTTGGTATTTGAAAGCTGAGCTGTTTTGTTAGTAATCAGGAGAATGGTGAGAACTTAAACAAACCTGTTTGGCAGGAAAACTCCCTTGAAAAAAAATTAAAACAAAGCAAATTCTCAAGACAGGAGACAGAAAGAGAGAGAAGAAGAATAAAACTCAACTGAGAAGTCTCCAAGGGGAAAAAAAAATAAAAAAAATAAAAAAGGAAGACTTAATTATGCACTAGTTTCTTTTCCTAGCATGCTTCTTGACTTGGCACAGCTGGAAAATAGAAAGCTCTCTGCCAAAATATCAAATGTCCCTGGTGTGGGCTCAGTGCTCGTAAAATTATGTGTGTGTCTTTTTCCCCCTTCTCGTCTGATTGCACAGAAAGATGAAATGAAGGACTCAGTGAGATAAATACTGGCAGCTGTCTGGAAGCTCACTGCAGTGGGCAGGGTCCCTTGCAAGGAGCCACAAGGGGCTTTTTCAGCTTTCTTTTGGCCAAGGAAGCAGCAATTTTTGAAACCGGGTCCTTCCAGAGGACACTGCTGTCAAGTCCCCAGGTCCACTTGCCATTTTTCGGTGATGAATTGCCATTCTGTGGACATGCTTCTGCTGAGGGATGTGCCACAGAGTTAAAAGCTGTTTTGTTTCATGAAGGAGTGGGTTTCTCTTTGCAGCTTGCAAACAATGAGCTTTCTGTACAGTCAGTCCTATGATAGGGCTGTAAAAGGATATGAAGTTTAGCACAGAAATAGGCCCCAGGCTCTATGGTACAATTCACCCATGAATATGCTGACCTTTCCCATTCAAATATTATATAGAATTTGTATATTTAAATCGGGATTACATACCATTTTAGAAAGAAGCTGGAGCTCTATGCATGATAAATTTTCCAGATCTCTAGTCACTGGGACCAGGAACAGTATTTTTCTGCCCAATTACTGTATATTTCTTCAAAGAGATCTTCCTCAGATTTAATTTCATTTGGCTTACAATCTTTCGTGACCTCACTTCCTTTTCCACCAGTTTACAGCAGGGAGTATTTCAGACTGTTACAGCTAAAAATAAAAGTAAGAATTATTGTGATTTATCCTGAGGCCTGCAAAGGTGGTCATACATCCTTGTGACACTATGACATATATAAAAATATCGTTTCTAGCTAGTAATAACTAACTCAGCCCAAACCATATCAACATGGATCTTGATGTGATGAAATGGTACAGGGATTTGCAAAATTGATGTAAAGAGTGCTGTGATTTTTTCAGGCAGGTTTCAGAATGGGATGGGATGGGATGGGATGGGATGGGATGGGATGGGATGGGATGGGATGGGATGGAATGGAATGGAATGGAATGGAATAGAATAGAATAGAATAGAATAGAATAGAATAGAATAGAATAGAATAGAATAGAATAGAATAGAATAGAATAGAATAGAATAGAATAGAATAATAGAATAATAGAATAATAGAATAATAGAATAATAGAATAATAGAATAGAAGCAACCCTAAATCTCCTCTTGTTCCACCCCCTGCCACCTTCCACTAGTCCATGTGGATTATATTGCTGGGAACAGGGAGGAAGCAGCAGCTGGAACCACAGCACTGTAGAGAGGCAGTTTCAGACAGAAAAGAGATATTTTTAATAGGTATATTTTATATATACGGTAATGGCTGGCAATACAGCCTGGCAAGGTCACATCACACGCTGCTCCAGGCACAAAATTAATCAGGCTTGAGTGAATTAAGAAGATCATTCAGCACTACCAAAATGCCCTTGGAGGCACACAGAGGCTCCTCCCTCCCTCTGCTGACACTTTTATAGTCTTTGGTTCCCACTGGCTTGACAAGTTGTGAGTGCACCGTTGGTAAACATTCTAAACCATAGCAAAGGCTGGTCAAAATGCTTTTCCCCACAATTAACAACTCCTTTGGTAATTACTTTTGTTCTTGAAGTTCTTTACAGAAGGCTTTCCCACCATTATTTGTGACTCCTCTTTATCCTCTATCATATGATTGTTTTGTTGTAGGAATGTGGGCTTACCCCATTATGCATAGTACCTCCCACCAACACTTGGCTTAGGATGATTATTTTGCTCATATTTTCCTTTTATGTTTCTCAGCCATCCCTGGCTTTTTTCCACTTGAGCTCTGGGAACAATGATGGAACTGAAATGTGCAGAAGCCTACCGAAATAGGCAATCTGCTGACAGAATAAGAGGTTTTTAAAAAACAGTTTCAAGAGTTTCAATAATCCATTCTTCTAAAATTTCACAATACCACAAGTGGGATACAGTGCAAATTGTCTGAAAAACATGAGTGAAAAGATCAGCCAGATTGCTTTTGGAACCATGCCAGTGTATAGAGCCTCACCTGTTTACATTCTGCAGGAGAGCATGGACCAAACACTTTGAAATGTCGAGTTTACCAGTTCTTCATTGCCCCTCAAAGAAATTCCCAAGGAATACCATGTGCATGGACAGATAGAACACAGTGAATGTGCTTTAACTGCTGGGTGTGATGCCCTTAGTTTATAACTGAGACAATATTTCCAGGGAAGAGCCAATAAAATAGCTGAGGTAAGCCAGTAAACTTACATACCAAAGATCTTTGCCCCTTTTTTCTGACTGAAACTGTTAATACTATCTTTTCACACGAACCTGCTGCAGACGTAAATTCATCTTGTGCAACAAAAGATCTTGCCAGAAGAAGAGAGGGACAGGCTGGGTTAACAGCATGATTTATTTGTATCTCCTATCTAGAAAAGTTCATTCAGGTGAAAACTGCCGCATTAAACCCATAAATGCAATAGTCATTCTGCTTCCTCTGAAATATATCAGGAGAAGCAAGAGGCACTTGAAAGGGAAAGAGATAAATACTCTGTTTCTTTCACTTTGAATTTTTTCCCCCTCCACTTTCAGAAGCCCTTCATCTCCAGCATAAAAGAGACACAGCACATGCCCACCTGTGACTTTTCTCATTCAGCAGAATTATCCAGGCTTAAAATATAAGACATGTTGAAAACCTAACAAGCTGAGAACACTGTGGACACTGAGCTTGGGTGTTTCCTACTGTGAAGGTATTTCCAAAAGAGGAGATAAAAGATTCAGGGAGTTCTAGTCTGAGATTATTAAAAAAAAAAAAAAAAAAACAAAAAAAAAAAACACCAAAGCTTCACAACCAAACAAACAATAAACTGCAGGGAGAGGAGTTGTCCAACACTAAATGAAGTCAGAGTCGATGTGTCTAAATGTGTGATAGCAGCAATGACATACAGCAGCCTTTGTCTCTGCCCAGAAACACCACAGACAGACAACAACAACAACAACAACAACAATAATAATAATAATAATTTTTTCATTTCATAGACCCCAATTATTAATGGAAGGGCCTGGAAAGAATGCCAAAGAAGAGACAAAGGGACTTTGTCTGTCACAAGAGCCCCATCTTTGGGTTTTGTTTGGTTTTGAGTCCTTGGTAGGAGCCTTTACACCATGTGATGGTGGCTGAAGAGGTTTCCTGGCTCAGCAAAATGGGTGGTGAGGTCTCGAGTTCCCAGGCAAGAACCATCTCTCTCTTACAGTGAGTGAAACCTTGATGCCGTGAAAGAAAAAGGAATTCCTGGTGATGCCTTAAAATTTTAGCTTTTATATTTTTCATACATTTATAATCCTGCAACTCTTTAGTGTAAAACTTTAACTCCATATAGAGTGTCAACTGCTGCTTTCCCATTTTGGTCAGACAGAACAATTCCTCTCCAGGCCTGGGAATCAAGGACACCTCACTGTCCCAGGCCCTGAGAAATGTAAACAAAAGTGAGTTGGGGGGGAGCAAACTTGGGGTAAATGGCTTCATTACCTGAAGCTGTAATTGGAAGATTAACCCCCAATATGCAAATGGACCAAACTTATAAAAATGAAAAGTGAAAACCTGTGACCCATAGTCCATTTTTGGTCCCTGGAGAGGCTTTGTCTGCCCTAATTGTACTTGAAGGCCCTTCAATAATTACAATTACTTTTTATTTCTTAATTTTATCTGGCCTCTGTTTTCAGGCAGCCCCAAAAAGACATCAGTGACACTGGATTTAACAGGCCAAAACTCATGCCAAAGTGTTTCCACGGTTCCAAGACAAGTTCTGTTCTCCCCCCAGGTAAGCTCTGCGGTAGGGGAATCAACAAAAACTCACCCATTTTGCCAGAAAAGCATCCCAGTCCTGTGTTCAAGACTTCAATGCTTAAATTTTTAAAAATGAAATCATTACAAAAGCAGTGAAATGTTAAAAATTTAGGGAGGACTTTTTCTGATTTTCTGTATGTAACATTTTGAGAAGAAGATGTATTTCCAGGCACAATCCTAAAACACTGTAAAAAACCTAAGAATTAGAAGATGCTACAGTTTGCTTATGGTAAAGATGATTATTGTTGATTTTTCTGCCCAGGGACAACAACCCACCAAGGAGCCAAATCTTAGGAATAATATTGCCCATGACAAAACGTGTAGAAGGGAAGGTTTGTATTTGCTTTTTTTAATGAAAAAAAAAATTAAAGGTACTTAAATTTTTGCAGCAGAAGTTATTCTTTTGCTGCAAAATATTTTTAAGTGTTTTTTCAATTCCTCCAAAACTTAAATTATAAATTGCAATTCAATATTAGAAATTACATTCTAATCCCTTTTAATTTCCACACATATTTTTGGCTTAAAATGATGACAAAAATTATTAATGCTTTCTTGCAGTAGGTCATTATAAATAAAGCTTAACATTTTATTAAAAAAACATATATTTTGAACTCTGAAAACAGTAGTGTTTTCATGAAAGAGCATTTTTTTTTTTTATTAAAGAGTGCAGGCAGGTGTCTCTAGCACACTAAGGGGGGGTTTTTATTAACACTAACTTCCTTTTAACAGTGAAAGTGTGCCTTGGGAAGATTAAATCTGAATTTTCTCCAAGATAATTGCATTTCTGCTCCTCTCTGATGTCACCACAGAGAGGTCTGGGGCACTGCTGTGGTGTTAAGTAGAAAGTGTGCAAATTCTGTTGATATTGACCAAGCCGTGGGTTGAAAGGTTCCAGTTAATTGCAGTTCTTGTCTAAATCACTTCCCTGCTGTTTTTCAGCTGTTTTTCGGAGCATGCCCTTCCCAAAGTGCAGAGAATCCCCAGGCAGGTCCATGGGATGGTGATTTTACCCCAGGAACAGGCTCCGCCTTGAGCAGGAGATCTCCATGTGCTTTCCTCCTGCCTGACGAGCCCCAGTGTGCTCAGGGCGAGGACAAACAGCACAAATCTGCCCAAAAACCTTCAGACACACTTCCCTCCTCAGCAATTCTCCTGTGTGACATCTCAGCTGGGATTAGACCTTGCTATGGGGTTCCCTTCTCTGTGTATTTTACCGAGGGCGGGTAATTTTATACTTTTTTTTTTTTTTTTTTTTTAATGTCAACGCCATCACTTTCCAGAGCAGCTCCTGAATCAATCAACATTTCAGCAGTGTTGGGGGATAGGAAAAATCAGCTGCTCTGCTCTGGCTTTGAATTAACTCCTGCCCTGAGAGGCTCCTGCTCCCCCCAGGGAATCGCCCTTATAAATACAGAGAACTTTTAAAATATTTATACAGGATTAGATTCCATTTGCCCAGCATGCCACAAATCGTCCAGTCACATAGTTGGTGCTTGTTTCTGAGAACAAGGATCAAACTTACAATTAAATAGCAGGAACATTACCTGCTTTTCCTACATGGAAAAGTAGAAAAACAGGAATGGGCTGTGTGACATGGATGTTATGTAAGTACAGGTTTTAAGGGATGGGATTGAAAGGCCTCTAGAATGACTTGAAGATTAGTTTTTGGTTCAAACACATAACCTTGACTTCATTAATAGAGAAATTAGGCTCGCTATAGGAAAATGGGTTACTGTGAGTGTAAGTCACATGTAATTTGTGCACGTTATTTTTAATTTCAGGGATTAGAGCTGTTTCCCCATTCTGAAGAAATTTTCATTCAGATCAACCAAATTTAAAAAAAAAAAACCACCACAAACAAACAAACCAACCAAGAAAACCACAGGAAATTAAATAACTGTACAGTGACTAAAGCCCACCAGAGTTATTCACCACAACCTCATTCACACTTTTATGCCCCCATTGCTCTTACAACTCCTTCCTGGAAGAGGAAGAATATTGGATCAAGGTTCTAAAAATGCAAAAGTTGGGATTTAGTGAAACCTTTGTATGTACTTTACTGGACAATATTTGGAAAACTAACCTGAAGGAACAAATGTTAAAATAGAAGCTTAAAATGTCAAACATGGGTGTAAAATGTAGGTAACATAATTTAGATTGAATTGCTATACATCATACATAGGGTATATAAATTATATACTATGATATGTGTGATGCATTTTATGCTGAATGTTATCTACTACTTTATGTAAAATTATGCATTACAAATTACATGTAAAAATAATATAGAAATATAAGTTATAAATATTGCATATGCTATATACATGTATTATGCTGTAATATCAGTGATATACTACTAATTAATATGTAATCAATATGTAAAATGCAATATATAATATAAAATTCATCTATTGTAATGATTGGAGTCTCATATATGATACTGCATATTATACATTATGCAATATAATTATGTATTATATATTTTATATTGTAGATAATATATTAAATATTATTATGAATTTGGCATTATACATTATGTATTATATAAGATGTATTACTGCTATCGTTTATTATATTACTATATAATGTGTAATAAATCACATATGATTTATAATAATAGGCTCGTTTAATATAGCACAGATGTCATAAATTCTCTAATGATCCATGGAATGAGTGCTGTACTAGAAAGAGTCTAAGCTGCAATTCAGTACCACATGGATGAAGTGAAACCTCATAAAGATGCTCACGCTGAAATGTTTTGCTGAAACTTGTTATTTACAGGAAATAATGCCTTTAAATTTGAGTGTGGGGTTCTGCAGAAGAATTTCAGAAGGGTTGGGCATTAATACAAGGAAGCACCACCATCTACTCCGTAAAATCTCCCAAATTATCAGTGTTCATACAGGATTTCAAGACAATATGGAATTAATTCCTTAATAGCCAGGAGGCAGCTGGCTTACAAAAAGCCTCTCTGGTACTCCATGGAGCTGTGCAAGACAGGAAATAAAGGCACTCTGATCAGGTTCCATTCTTTAATTCATCCTCAGCCAGGAGTCTGGCAGGGACTGAGTGAGGGTCCTGCTCTTGGCCTTCAAGGCCGGGTTCAGACAATCACAGTTATTTTAGGTTGGAAAAGCCCTCTGAGATCATCAGGCCCAACTACTCCTCCAGCACTGACCCATGTCCCCAAGTGCCACATCCAAGCACTTTTTGATCTCTTCCAGGGACAGTGATTCCATCATTTCCTCAGGCAGCCCATGTCAGTGTTTCACAGCCCTTTCATCCCTTCCTGATGTCCAGCCTGACACAGTTTGATGCTGTTCTGTCTCCTCCTGTCCCTGTTCCCTGAGAGCAGAGCCTGACCCCCCGGCTGTCCCCTCCTGTCAGGGAGTTGTGCAGAGACAGAAGGTCCCTCCTGAGCCTCCTTTTCTCCAGGCTGAGCTCCTTTCCAGCTCTTTCAGCCCCTCCTGGGGCTCCAGACCCTTCCCCAGCTCTGTTCCCTTTTCTGGACACGCTCCAGCCTCTCAAAAGCCAAGGGGATCCATCCACCATCTCCAACAGACTTCACTGTGTGCTCTCCATTTTTCATCTGCTGTTGCACTCCCACTTATATCTCCAACACCTCGTGGAGCACACACAGCAGGTAACCACTGGGAGGAGGCAAACTTTGCAAGGAAAAGTGGAACTTTTTGATGCTTTTGTTCTCTCCTTAGCAAGAAAACCTTCTTCCCATGTACTCTAACCATCCCTTTGAGAGCACACCTCAGCTTAGGTTAGCCACCAGGTCAGGATGTTGTGGTGAAAAGCCTTGCTATGGTTGTAATGAGAAGTCAGCACCAGAACAAACCCGTTCCCCCAAAACCAATATCAAACCTCCTCCAGCTCCTCTGACACGGGGTCAAGAGAAGGCAGAAAGCTTCAGAAAACCCCCTCCAGGATGTTTGTTCAGTCAGGGCACAATCTGAAGGTGTTAAGGGAGGTTTTATTTGGCTGGTGCTCAGCTAAATTCCTGTTTATCCAGGGAAGTCAGGATTTGTTCTACTCGCAAAGAAAAGTCTCAAGAAAAAAAACTAAAATAGGAGCAGACTGATAATTCATCTCATTTTGTCCATCACTGCTGTATCAGAAAAGACAGTGCAGAGCAATGCACTCTTCAAATTATATGTCCCTGGTAGCCCTATGAAAATTGTTAATACTATTTTCTATCTAGGACAATTATTCCAGTTTGGTATTAGAAGATAAAAGATGAAGTGATAGTCTAGGTAGGCTGAGCAGCAGTGGGAAAATCTGGGAAAGACATCATAAAAAATCAGAAAATACACCTTGAACATATAATCTTAATGCAGATCATTTTGACCCAGGGTCAGACAGTTTCAATAATTTGTTTAATACGGGGGACAAAGTCAGCCTCAAAAATGCTTGAATAAACTCCTAAAAGCATTTTCAATCTGGACAGAGTGGTAAGAAACACAGTGTAAGGAAATAAAATGTATCTTGACAGAGGAGTGGATAAAAACATATCTCCTTCACAGTTAGGATATGCTTTTTTAAAAGTACACTTAATGAATATCACTTCCCAGGCCTTCCTTGACAATTTGGAATGGTTGGTTACTCTGAACAGAAAGTGATAAGGGGTGAAAACGAAATGCAAGAGAGAGAACAAAAAGAGAACCCCATCTATCCACTTCCATTCCAACTTGGTGTCTCCTGTGTGAACAGCTGCAGGTGTAATTTAGTCACACCAGTATTTTTTTTCTCAGTCAGTGGCTCCATGCCACCAGGTCAGGCTGCCTCCCCCCTGCTCAGGTCAGAGCTGTGATACCTGATTGTGTGAGGAGGAAAGGAATCACATCCCAGATCAGGAGTGACCCAGGATAGGTCTCTGCAGTTTGGTTTCTGCAGAACTGAGAGACTGGGAGTGATTCCCTGCAGGGCAGAGATTGGAGGAGTCCCAACACACTGAACCACAGAATCAGATTAGAGAAGGGTGTGGGTTGGAAAGGACCCTAAAGCCCATACATTTCCACCCTGCCATGGCAGGGACACCTTCCACTGTCCCAGGCTGCTCCAAGCCCCAGTGTCCAACCTGGCCTTGGGCACTGCCAGGGATCCAGGGGCAGCCACAGCTTCTCTGGGCACCCTGTGCCAGGGCCTGCCCACCCTCCCAGGGAACAATTCCTGCCCAAGATCCCATCCAGCCCTGCCCTCTGGCACTGGGAAGCCATTCCCTGTGTCCTGGCCCTCCAGCCCTTGGCAATTGTCTCTCTCCATCTTTCCTGCAGCCCCTTGAGGCCCTGCAAGGCCACAGTGAGATGACCCCTAATCCTTTTCTTTCCTTCCCTTTCTCGTTCTGCCCCCATGCATGGGTGAAGCAGAAGCAAACACAACTTTGCAATTAGGAACACTTGCAGAATTGAGACATTAATAGCAAAATAAAATAAAATAAAATAAAATAAAATAAAATAAAATAAAATAAAATAAAATAAAATTTTAAGTAGTCAATTGCTTGTTCTAAAAGCTTGTTAACCATGGTTCAGAACAGGTCCAGGAAGGGTGAAGGAAGAGGATGGAAGGGCACAGGCTCTCAGCATCTCCTTGGGTGGGGAGGGAAGAGCAAGCCCTTCACAGGAGTTGCACCAACCTGCAACCTACATCTGCTTCCTTGCAGAGCCACTTGTCATTGTGCTCTGAAATAAAACGCCCCAATAAGAGCAAAATAATCCTCGTGAAGTGGCTTGATTCCCCTTAAAGGCTTTTAGTAGATGCGAGGCTTTCATTCTGGTTCCAGCTGTATTTTGGAGTAGAATTGTGCACTTGAGTCCTTTTATTGCTATTTTGGGGGGGTAACTCTAGTCTAGCCTGCCCTCTAGTGCTGTCTGGATTTGGCTCCAGGAGTGAAAACTATCAGAAATCCTGGAATCAGAGGGTTCAGAGTGCCCTGGGCTGCATGTTTGGATACTGTACCTGGCACACATGCCCTAATCACTGCCTTGCCAAGTATTTTCGTTATTTAAATACAATCTAAATTTACCTGGAATGGTAAAAAGGCAGCCTGTAAATACAGGTTCATGATAAGGAGGAACTGACGTCTCCTTTCTTATGAAGTCACTGTTTTGCAAGCCAGCTCTCTACAGAAATCCCAGATTTGGCCCCTTCTGGCATAACACAAACAGGTATTCTTTTTTTCCCTGCCCTTATGTAAAGGATGCCTAAGCATTTGTGCACATCTCACACAAAATATGACAGTGCTAAAAATCTTATATGTAATTCATTTGGAACATGTATCAATGTAAAGACCGTTTTGATTTATAATATCTCAAGGTTTCAGTGCCAAGGCTGTGGGTGTAGCAGCACACAGATCTGCAGATATGGCAGTAAAAAGAGTTATAATGAAAATAGATAGCTGGAGGAGCAAATTTCTGATAATCAGGAGACACAAACATACACTTTCCTAAACTAATCAGTAAAATTTTTAGGTAGGAAGTATTTCTCTCAAAAAAAAGGCCCTGGTTTGTGAAAGCATTTATATTGACTTATGCACATTTTTAATTTTATTCTTTCCTTATCGACGTACTTTAGGAAATAATTTAAATAAATATATTGTTGCCAATTTCTTCTCAGTATAATGAAAAATGTTACTTTCAGTAAACTAATGAATTCTATGACCAGTTCAGAGGTGGTTTCACCAGTGTTTTCATTATTTTTATATAATATTTAATATAAAGTCATATATGTATATAGGCATCAAATCCTTTTGAAAATATAAAATGGATCCACCACAAATAATTTGAACTAAACCCAACCTCGATGTTTGATTTGTTAAGTAGGTTTTTGGACCATCTGAAGAAGGACAGATTGTTTCCAGTTTTTGCCAGGCAAGCAAACTAGCACATGTAGTCACTCATTCAGGGGACTCTGCCTGCTCCAGATCCTCTGCTCCTGTTTCAGGATCCATGACAACTATTCCTCCTATTTTACCAGCCAGACAAGTGAAACCCACACCAAAAACCTCCATCTGACCTTGTTTTCATTGAAGAAATTCAATAATTTAAAAGGAGACTGACTGATTTCAGCCTGTCCCCCATGCCTGTGGCAGATGGTGGCCCTTGGGCAAGGACCTGAGCCAGGGGTCCCAGGCACAGCCCCTCTCCCACCAGGACCCTGTGACCCCAGACCACCCTCAGTGTCCCAGCACTGTCCCCTTGGCAGGTCCCAGGCTGCTCTCACCTGTGCAAAGCAGTTCCTACACCCCCTAAAATGCCTTTTGGGGCAGGCAAAGTTGGGGTAGGCTTTTTTTTTGCAGACTCATTTTGACTGGAGTGGATTTAGGAACATTCATAGCTGCAAGTTTCAGGAGGAGAACAGTCCCAACAGTGCAGCAGAGCAGCCTTCACTCAGCACAGCCCTTCAGCCATCACCCCAAAAAAAAAAAAGAACAAACAATCTCTGAACCCCTCCACCTGAACTTTCTCCTTCATCCAAGGGGAGAAATAAGTCCATAAATGTTCACCTCCCCAAGTTTGGGGAAATGGATCTCAGCTTGCCATACTGGATTTGCACAGGAATCCTTTCTTTCTGCCTGGGCAAGGCAAGCAGAGAAACACCAGGAAGAGGGAGGCCTGTGCTGCCCTGTGTGCAAGAGCTGTGGGAATAGATTCAGCATATTTTTCATAAAGGACAGTGAGCCAGACAAATGAGCCTTCAGTAGATGGGATGTAGATTTCCTGAGTGCTTGGGTAGTTACAGCTCTTCCATAGGAAACAATAATTTCTCAGTCACTTTTCCATGTGCAGCAGCCGAGGTGCAGGGCCTGAGACAGAACATGGACTAGACACAATATGTAATTTGGTGTTATCACCGTGTCTGAGCAGCAAAAAAATGATGTTTTTCATCATCCTGCCTGTAAAACTTTTCCTTGAGAGTAAGGAACAGTCAGAGCTTGGTCCCTTTTGGGGAAGGATTATACAAACATAATAAATATACATAAGAGCAGAACTGGCACTCATAGCCCATTAATTCCTATTCTTCTTTCCCTCAGGTTTCTCCACCCCATGTTTTTACTTTTGTCTCCACAGAAACACCTATCATCTTCATTTCAAAGAATACACACCCACATATGTGTCATTTAGCTTCTGAACTCTGGAGGTATGAAGACACTTGCAGGACAATAGCATCTTCCTAATGTTGAAACTCCCAAATGGCTGAAAATCCCAAATGGTTGGAAATCCAATCAACTAGTAGAATTAGTTTGATTCCAGCTATCACTTATCACTAATTCTGACAAAATTAAGACAAAAAATCATAATTTCCCCAGTGCTGGAACTCCACAAGACTTTTAAAAATAGTGAGGGGGGGTTTGTCATGACCTTGGACAAACACAGCTTCTTGTACACAGATTTTTGAGGGTCAGCAATGTACCCTTCCATTAATGCAAAATGTGGTTTCAACCTCAGCATAAAATCTGAGAGCCGAGTCTTTAATCCTAAAACTGATGATAACTTTGAAAGCACTGACAAAACTGCTGTCTTTTTTCTTCCTTTTTGCAGTTCCCACATCCCATAAAGAGTGTTAAGGCCACTGACATGAGAGGTATTCTGGAAAATTTTCAGAGTGTGTTGCTGACTGGTTCTCTCATCCTGAAAGTGAGTAAAACACATCTCTGTGCCTCCTTGTCACCATCCTTCTACACCTCCTTTCCACCAGGCATTTTCAAAGCAGTCTTTCCTACTTCTCTGCCTATTTGTTTTCTTGAATCTTAGATCATTATTTGCATTCTCCTGCTTTCCTCGGGCGACAGACAGATCTGAAGTCAGATTTTAAATAGTGGAGAATAACATCAAGATCAAATTCCACATCTATGTTGCACGTTATGTTGAAATAACCATGGGCTAATAGGAGCCTTACAAATGAACTAATGAAAATCAGCCAAAAGACAGAAGAGATGAGGGAAAATGAATCTATTAGCATTATCTGGAAACTTAATCTTGAATTTTGGCTGCCCTTTTGTCAGGTTAATATAATCAGATAAGGCTGTGAAAATACAGATAGTAATTAGCATCTTTAACTTGGAATAAATGAATAAGTAATTCAATACTGGAAATACATTCAGTTTTGTCTCTACTTGTGCAGAATATGACAAAAGATTAACTATCTCCGAGGTTTCCCAGTTACAACTGAAAGCTATTTGCAATAATGGGAAGACTATGATGTTTTATTTCTCAGAAAGCAGTTATGTGATTTCTCCTGTGCTGAGGTAT
Source organism: Zosterops lateralis (assembly GCF_965231275.1). Classification (NCBI taxonomy): domain Eukaryota; kingdom Metazoa; phylum Chordata; class Aves; order Passeriformes; family Zosteropidae; genus Zosterops; species Zosterops lateralis. Next base: position 75,826,315 of record NC_139800.1, read on the forward strand.
GGTGGTATTTCATGTATAAGGAGTCTCTGTTTGATAGATCACAGAGCACAGCTGGCTGCAAAATTCCTTTATACCTTGAATAAATCTCCATCATGGCAACCAGTGCCACAGTACTCATTTTTACATTCTTTGGGAAAAGGGGGAGCTTTACAATCAGAATATTACACATTTTATGGATATTATGGACATATTTATTTATTTCCTGCATTACAAATCTTTACTTGCAGCTCAGGGAACCCCGTGCCCCTCTTGAAGATCTCGCATTCCCATTAGCTCCACTAGCATCTCCATGCTGGCTCCTTGCAGATATTCTCTGCTCTGATTTGTCTCCTTTTGCTTAATTTGACATACCTAAACTGCTTTGTCTCCTCTCAGGCCACCTCTTTGGTACCTCCTTGTGAAATGCCAGCTCCCACCTCCAAGGTACTGGGACAAAACTCTGTCTCCCTCCTCAGCCGCCCTCTCGTCTGGTCACCCCCTGGTCACCCCTGACTTTCAGGCTCATGGCTGGGATCCAGCCAGACATCCTTCTAAATCTCTTTTTGCTTGTCATTTCTGGCAAATCATTTCTCTGTTAATCTAAACTTGTTTCTTCTCACTCCTGGGAATGCCAGTGTGATGTTGTCCTGGCACATGAGACTTCTGTGTTCCTGTTTCCCTGTCAGACACATTCATGCTGACCTGCAGGAACCATTCCTGATCCTATGTCTTTCCCATCCTTTATAAGATTTTCCCTCTCTCCTGCCATAAGATTCTTTATTTTAAGCTGGGTGGGGGCATTGGCTGTCTTCTCCTTCTTGTCCACATGTGTAGCTGAAGATCTTTCCACTTATGTCTGACACTGTTACATGACAGTAAAAGCCGTTAATGCTTCAACTGAGGCTCCAATTAACACACACATTTAATTATTGTGCACTGACAAAGTATAGAAAGGAGACTTTTTCAGCTGCCAGTGACAAAATAGACTGACTTCTTCATTTATGAAGCTGTTGTTTGGGTCTCCTTGTCCTCAGATCCTCTTTGTGAATTTAAAGGTAAAAAAGAAAACATTTGTTGAAGCAATTCAAATGGAGGTTTCCTGGTTTTTCAGCAAACATGACTTCAAAATCAGAAGCCAGTATCATGTTTGGCTCTGTTCCACTGTGCTTTCCTCATAGAACAGTCAAAGAGCTGGGGGAAGACAGAGGAATTTTATTTAAATTTTTGAAATGTTTATTTTTAGGTAAACCTCTTGATTCAGCAGAAAGCACAGGAGTAGAAACCTCACATCAAAAAAAGAACTCACATCTAGAAGAACTGTGCATCTTGTTCTGCTTAATTCCTCTCTGACCTTGAAGTTCCCAGCTTCATCTGTACCTGAAAGAAAAGCACTGCACATGTGGAGGTGCCATCCACGGAGGCAAATCAAGAGAACATTGTCAGATGCTAAAATCAAACTGCAAACCTGGAAAGCCCAGGTCTGATAACCAGGGCCTGGACTGTCAGGATCCTAAAGCTGCAGCATGGCTTCACTGACCAGCTCGTCTGCTCCTCTGAGGAGTGCTCACAGCAATCACACCTCATTTATCCACCCAGCCCCTGGCAAATCAAACAGATGTGATAACAGGGGAGGCTGCACAGCAGCAGATGGTGGGCATGGAGCTGACAGATCCCTGGTGGGCAAAAAGCAGCATGCACAGCCCTGCACCTCCAGCAGACACCCTGGCACCTACAAGAGGCTCTGTTGCCTGGCAGGAGTCAAAGACCCTGGCACAGGATGGGGCTGGGGGAGTCCCAGTGATCCCTTAGGGGATCCCTCAGGATTTTAGCTTTTCTATTTTTCAACTCTTGTACTCCTTTAGTGTATAGCTCAAAACTCCATATAGAGTTTTAGTTAACTGTCTTCACATTTTGGTCAGACAAAACAATCCCCCTGGGCCTGAAACTCAAGGACACCCTACAGCCTCAGGCCCCAAAAAGTAGAAACAAAAAAGTGAGTTGGGGGGGGGGGGGGGGGAATGAGGGTAAATAGCTTCATTATCTGAAGATGTAATTGGAGGATTAACCCCTGATATGTAAATAGACCAAATTTATAATTGTCTGAAAAACTCATGACCATCATCCATTTTGGGTGTACCCCCTGGAGGGGGGCTTCATCTGCCCTAAATGTAACTGAAGGCCCTTCAATAAATATTTTATTCTCTTAATTCTGTCTGGCTTCTGTTTTTAGGTAAGCCTGAAAAAGGCTCTGCCTGCCCTGGCACGCCCAAACCAGCTCTGGGCAGCTCACAACACTTTCAGCACATGGCACATTGGCTCTCTGGTGTCACCTCCTGAGTTTTCCAGACCACAGACACCTCGTTGTACCTCCAAAGTGCATGTTTGGTACAACCTCATGCACACAGAGTGCTCTGACTCCCTCTGGCTTGGGCTGGTGCTGAACCAATGAGCTGATCAAGGAGGTTCTGTAGAAATAGATTTTTTTTCTGCTGCAAGGAAAGATAGTGAAAAACTGTAATTGTAGCTCTGTCAGGGGAAAAAATTATCTATTTTATTAGTTTGCTTCCCCTTGACAAGGCTCATTTGCTTCAACAGCTTCACATTTTCATATTCACACAACAGAATCAGAGAATCGTGTTGGAAAATACCTTTAAGATCACCAGGTCCAACCATCAACCTAACCATGTGTCCCTTAAGCAACTAAACCCCTTTCAGGCAGCATAAAAAGGTGATGAGAAAACACTCTACAGTGCTAGGGTTTCAATGCACCTACATGTTGAAGTCAAAAATTGAGTAAAAAATCTCAAGGCTAATAAGCAAACTGTGGTATAAGTTGCTAGTAAAAGTAGATTTTTAGTGACTGTCATCTAAATAGCTGAGCAACCCGGGGTTGCAAGTGAGATACGACAGAGTCTCACAAATGCAATTTTATGTGGATACAAGGAGAAATTTTGCCATGTCCTTAGCTTCAGTATCCAAAACCCTCTTCCAGAAAACATCAGCCAACTTCAAAGCAAAGATAGTTTTGATATGGTTTTCCCACAGCCCTGCTGCACAAGACAAAACTCAGGAAGCAATTCCTCTGAAGATTCCAGGGGCTTGCAAAAGAAAAACTCTTCGGGTGTACTCACAAAGCCTTCTTGTAACACAAGGCAAAGGAAGTTGGTCGATGCGAAACACAGAGAGCATTTTCTCCTAGACCCCTTTAAAACAGATGAAAAGCATAAGTAGATTAACACCTGTGCATCTCTTTCCAAAGGGGAGCAGTTATGTGAAGGTGACATTAAAACCAGTGAAGGGTTCAGCGTTACGTTCAAGTTTCCAGAAGTGACTGCTGGAAGACAGGAAACAATAATGTTTTAAAGAGGTCTATGAAAGGGTCATTGTGCTGGTGTTTCTCCACATTAAATCACACATTTGTCAGAGTGTCTGTAGACCACAAACCATCCCAAGCTTTTTTAGAGTTGCAACCTGGAGTCCGTATGGCAAAAATTCAGGTCCCCAGGAGCCCACTTCACAGGATACCTTTCTTTGTTAAAACAAATATACTATTACATATTTTTCCTTTGCAAGACAAAAGTGATTGTTGTCTCCACGAGACCTCAGGGTCCAAGAGGTAAATGACAGCAGCCTGCTTGTGAGAGCCCTTCACTACAGCAAAGCATGCATCCATTCAGGTGCAGAGTTCAGGGTGTTTTCAGCTTGGGCCTTCAATGTTCCACAGTCAATTTTGCTTCAAAATTCTTGTACACACCTTAATGTATGAAAGTGTTGGTTTGTTTTTCTGCTAGCGGAAGCTGAGTGCTGAAAACCCAAGCTGCTTAAAATAATGAATTGGAAGTAAAAGTAATCATTGAAAGGCCAAGCTATTCAATGAATTGGTTTTCTGTACAGTGAATTAGGGTACAATGCCTCATTATTTGCTTGCCTGTATGTTCAAAGGCAAGAAAAAGGAAAAGAATCATCTCTCCTCAAGTCCAGTGGCTTGGCACTGAAATTGCAGGAATGAAATAAAGTGCAAGTAGCTATATTCTTCCCCAAAGGCATCACTGTACCCCCCATGCCTTAAATACAGAAGTGAATGAGCCCATGCAGACCTAACCCCTTTCTGTCTACTCCCCTTAAAACACCTTCTGGTTTACTGACCATATTTAGACCCTTTGGCAGTCTATAAAAAGTGCTACATGATCTTAGCTGCACTAAAACCAGTCAGAGTTATACCCTATTTCACACTTATGGTGAAAAAAACCTCATTTCCTATGGAGGGATTGTCAAAGGTGCCTGGGGGCTGGATCTACAAAGTGATTTTAAGATCCTAAGCCAAATTTCCAAGCACAGCTGGCATCTACAAAGGGACTGGATTCACAAAGAGGATTTAGGTTCAGCTTTTCAGCAGCTCACTCCTACCAGGACCCATGGAGATGTATCTGGGGCCCTCATGGAACAGATGAGAAGCTCCACAATGAGGAAAAGCTCCTGGATGAGCTCAAGATGAGAAGAGTTCAGAGCATCATCCTTTTCCCAGTGCCATGAGCATCACAGACCAACAAGCCCATGGCTGTTGATAAATGAGTGACAGAGCCCTGTGCCACATGGCAAGGGCTGCCATTAACACACAGACAATTCCCCCACAGGAACAATGTCAGGGAAAAGCACAAAAACACATTTTAATCTGTGTTTTTTCACCAGAGGCACCAAAAAGAAGAATTCCATGCTCTTTCAAAAGTGAAAGGCTCTTCAGAGTTGATGTCACTGGAACTAAACACTCAAACTTCCAGCTGATGGAACCCTCCCAGTGCGGGTTATGTTTATCAATACCTCCAAATTCATCTGTTTCATGGTCAGCCAACAATCTTTCCAAACCTTATGAACTAGGTTTGAAAACTGCCAAGGTAAAACTAAACAGGCCACATGGAAAGGAAGTATTTATTTTTGTGCATTAATGAGAAGGGTAAAGAAAAGACAAAATTTACTTAGCTCAATAGGATTCAACAATTAAATGCAAGTAACCTGCAACACTTACTCTCTTAACATCTGCCAAGAATTATCTGTTGTAAAAAGACTTAGCATAGCTCAACGGAGTTAATTGTCCCACAGAGGAACAATTTCAAAAAAAACAGGTTCAATTTGCCAAGGTTTCTCCTAAAAAACTATCAGAATTTTACTGGAAGCTCCTGACTTCAAAATCCAGTCACTCCAGGATGGGATTCCTCAGCAAACTGGGGACCTCAAATATAGCCAGATGCCACATTTCACCTCAGATCCGTATCCCCTTGCAATCCCACTTTCCCCTGAGAACATCAGAGAGGGATTTATCTCCCCAACTTCAGTCATGAGATGAAACAAAACCTTAATGCACCTTTTATTTTTAGGTGCCTTCCTTAACTCTGGAGGATATTAGGGTGATTAGACCAGATACATGAGTCCCTGATAAAGCAATGAAAAGTTGAAGTGTCCAGTGTCCTGGAGCCTTCCAGGATAATTAACTCTACATTTAGATGGTGACAGGTCGAATAAGTCTCTCCACAGAATTTCCTCTACACCTTTTGTGTGGAGGATGAGTCTGGGCCAAGAGGCAAAACTCTGATTTTGGCTGAGGTAAGACTGACTAAATTATGAACCCACTCCTGTGTGAGGGCATGCAAAGAGGAGCTGAAAGAAATAGGAGCAAAGATGCAAGAAAAGAGGCCAGATGAGAATACTCAGGGTTAGAATGGCTGTGTTGAGTGGCTTAGGCAGTTACAAAAGATGCTTTTTAGAAACATGAACAATGTTCACAATCCCCTGTTAGGACAGAACAGAGCCAGATGGCATCCCACAACAGGCACCCAAAATGCTCCAGGTTTGATACTAAGCAGGGTTATGGAAACGTGCAGATTTTAGTCAGAATGGTTACGTTTCACACTTTAACCCACAGACACTGTAAAAACAAGAGACTGGGTTTATTCAGATCTGCTGAGTAAGTCCTAGTCCAAGGCATTTCCAAGAGCCACCAAGCAATATCTTGTGGAAGGGTTATTACTTTTACGTGGCTTAAAGCCACAAGGAGTGGGGCAGTGTAGAAGTGTGAGAGCTTCTCAGATAGGCTTCCTCTCTCCCATGGGATGAGTAATCAGGGTTCACATGACACCAAATTTAAAGGGTCACGAATTCAAGGTGCCAGATTACAATTGCACTGAAAGCACACAGCTGTTTTCACCCAAAAGCTAGTTTATGATTTTTTTTGCCTGTTTTCCCAGACCTGCCATTGACTGGAAGTGACTCTAAAAGAACAGTGCTGCTCTGAGGCAAACCAACCATGTAGCTGAGAAATTTCTCCTATCTGATCATCTGAGGGGTTTTTATCAGTCAGCCAGAAAGATGTCAACCCTGCAGGGGATAAAATGCACGCATTGATTTCTTTTGTGCTTTGTCCTTTGCTGCATCAGGAAATGGGAGCAGCAATCAGGTCTGTGTTGGTGGATGGGCAATTCAGCTCATGTCGCATCTTGCAGCTACCAAAAGTTTAATAGGTTGAACCCTGACCTGTCTTCTGACCAGGCAGTTCCAGAGCTGTCAGACACACTAAAGCTTTCCTGCACTGGTGTAGAGTTTAAAAATGTTTCCTAAGGAGTCACTTCATACAGCAATTGCATCAGCAGTACAAAATTAATTCAAAGAAGGAAATTCACATACCAGAACAACGCTTGTTGTTTCATCTTCTGCACCAGTCAACAATAAATCTGAGATAAAGCCACAAGAAGCATGAAGGATTGCGTGCAATCACTGGAGTGTACCCCAAGCTCCAAAAATGCCCCCTCATTCACCTTTAACGTATTGAATTCCCAACCGGCCCCAGTTTGATTCTCAGCTGCAGATTTCCTTGACCTCTCAGTCACTTTGTCTCAGGCACTTTGTTTCCATTTGATGATGATGGAATTAATTTGGCCTGTGTGCTGGGATGCTTACTTACTGCCTGGAACTCCAATGGCTTGAGAAAAATCCCACACAGCCTTGAACTTGAGCTCTCTTTTCATGAGGCGTGCAACAGAAGAGCTGGAGAAAAAATATGTGTAAGCAGGAGAAAACCAAAGAGTAGCGACAACTGCAACTCTGCCCAGCAAAGAGAAGGTATGAATGCTCCTATAACTCAGCCTATAATTTGCTTATAGTGTGCATGTCACTATGAAACAATCCCAGTGAAGAGATTTAATAATTTCTGTGAAAGGATTGGATCTGTTTCAGGTCATTTTCTACCACAGCTACTTCAGGACTGCTTTTACATACAGCTCTTTCTTTTTGAATTTTGCCTTCCTTCAACAGGTTGGCCAGTTCAACAGTGCAGAAAACCTGTTGTGTTTGATTCAGAGTTGAGACCAGTGAAAGTTTAGGTGCTTATTTAGAAAATATAGAAACCTGCTGCGTTCAGCTTGAGTTTCTCAGTTTCCTTTCATTGCTCTCTTCAAATGCTGAACCCTGGTGACTGTAAAGCAGCAGAGATAAAGCATGAATTTCCCAGAGAAGTTGTGGCTGCCCCTGGATCCCTGGAAGTGTCCAAGATGAGGTTGGACAGGGCTTTGGAGCAACCTGGAAGGTGTCCCTGCCCCATCAGGGCTACCCAACACACTAAATGTAGGTGTGCTGGGCCTTGAGAAAACAATTGTCCTGACTTTTGCTAGTGAAAAAAAAAATTAAAAATCACTCTGTGGTTGACAATGAAGAAATTAAAAAAATGAAAATTTGTGCTCAACGTTTGCTGAGTGTAGCAGCAGCTGTTCAACTTCTCAGGAGAAGGACACAGAATCACAGAACTATGAAGGCTGGAAAAGACCTTGAGACCATCAAGTCCAACTGTCAACCCAGCACCATCCCTGTGTTCACCATGAGCCATGTCTTCAAATGCCACACATTTTTGAACACTTCCAGAGAATCTACCTCTGCTCTGGGCACCCTGCTCCATGAAGAAATTTTCCCTACCATCTAATCCAAATCAACAGTGCTGAGAGTGAGGGCAAGGTTTTGGTGAAATCGTTCTTTTGCAAACTACAAAAAAAAAAAATGCTGCTTTGCAGTAGGACTGGAACTGAAGTTAATGCCAAAGCAAGGTGAGATTTGTGTCTAAGATCACATAAGTTGGTTCTACTCCATTGAGGATGACAGCACCCAGAAACATATCCAGCCCTGCTGCTTCCTGCCACAGCAAGGACTCCATGCAGACATTTTCTGTCTGCCTCAGGTTTTGGATCTGTATAAAGTTAAAAAAACAAACTGCAGCTGAATCAAAACTGCTGCGTTTCACAGGCCTTCTAGGAAAGCTCTGGGGATTACAGCTTCCTTACTATTTTGACACAGAACTTTACCTCTGAGCTGCTTCTTTAAAAAAATAGTCTAAAGTTTGCTCAGAAGTAACAAATGTTTTGATTAAACCAGTCTGAGCTTGAAACCAAAGTATAAACTCAAGAAGTATATGTAGTTTCAGATCTCACATAAACATTTCAAATGGATTTTTAATTGAGCTCTCTTTATTTCCTCTCCCTTCCTTGAGAAACAGACTATTTTGTATTTTAGAAAGACAACTTACAAAAAATAAGACACGTGAGCTGTCCACAGCCACAGTTTCAGTAGGACAAATGTATACATTTGTCAATAGAATAAATGGCACATGTATACACCTGATTTACTTGTGGCAAGGATTTTCACACACAAAAGTGCGCATTACTTGAGTGCAGTGTGACTTTCTTAATGCTGAAAGCACCAGTGTGTTTCACTTCTGGTGTTTTCTTTTTTGTCCCTGAGACAAAGAATAACACCAAAATGATTTCTTCCCCACCGTCACCTTCTGTAAAAAAAATAAAGGGATTCTATTTCAGTGCCTGGTACATGGGGGCCTTGGAGAGTTCTGCTGTGATGGTGTGTGAGCTGAGTTTATTTGGTCATATATTATTCTCACTTGATATTTACGTGCTGCTGTACTGTGGGAGAAATTAATCACACTGCATTTATCAGAGATAAGCTAATCCAACCAAAGCCCATGGTTTAGCAGGCACAGAGCTTCAGAGGACATCAGTAAATTATAACTGGATTTGATTAAGAGGTAATTAGCTAAACCTGTTTACCTTAACCTTTGCTGCAACTGTTGTTTTTACTAGGAGAAGAGTGTCATTAGATTGTGCCTGGGATACAAGTTATGGAGTGTACACCACTTCTCACTGTCCAATTTTCATCTGTTATTCAAGGAAGAGGTAGAAAGGTCAGGATCAGATTGCTATTGTACAATCCTCCTGAGATGGGAGCAGAAAGTTTCCTTGACAGAGACAAAATAAGCCACGAAGAACAGTAGTTTATTTTTCAGTAGGATGGAGGGGGAGTCAAAAGAACACATGTCTACAGCCCTAGACAGACTTTTGCAATAATTCAACTGTCTCAGTAGATTTGAGAGCCATTTGAATTCACTGAGCATTTTGCAGAAACAGGGGAGAGTAATGCCAATTTTCTGCAGAGTGCAAAATAGTGCAGCTGAACTAAGCTGAGAAAGGAACCAGGAGAATATATTTTCCAGTGCACTGCATTTTCATAAATTATTTCTAAATGTATTCACTCAAGAGAGTTAAAAGAACCATAGGAAACCAGGCCTTAAATTGCTTTATAGTCATTTAATTGACCAGTTTAGATAACTTGGTTAAAATAAAGGTTTAGATCAGCATGAACTCTTGGCTTATTCATAGCATTCACCTAATTTGTAATCACATTTGAGCACAATGTAGATTTCTGTTCCTTGCCTGAGGGAACATCAGCTTCATAACAGAAGGCAGATAAAGAAAAACTGGTTGCTGAAGAACAAGAGATAAACTTGGTTTACCATTTTTTGATCAAGTATATGCAGATTTAATTCCCCAGTTTTGATTCCTAGAACCATTCTAAAAGAGCACTCACCTACACACACACAAACAAACACACACAAATAATGGCTTTTACCCAGCTTGAAATAGGATGGAGGCTTCAGGTCACATCTTCAGCCACAGGTTTTCCCACGAGCTCCCTTACATCCTAGAAAAACAAAGGAGGTTTCCAGCAAGCCCACAGGATCTCACCTCAGCCAAGCTGTTTCTGGGTGATGAGAGACAGTTTCAAAGCTTTAAAGCATTACCAGCCCAGCAAACCTTTTTTTCTGCTTACCCTAAAAAGGCTCAACCTCAAAGATATGGAGCCTGTATTGCAAAAAAAGAGACAACTTCACACACAGTTCAGGCATTTGAGGGGGAAAAGGATGCACCAGTTATACACACACTCATGTAAGTTCTGCCATAAAGCTGATAATTTAATTGCATTTTTCTATCTAAGAGCAGTGCTTATTGCTTAACTTTGTTTTAGCCTGCCCAGCTAAGAAGAGAGAACTGCACAGTGTAACCTGATTCTTAGTCAAAGAAATATCACTTATTCTTTCAGCAGAAAAGTGTTACAGGTCTCCCATCTGCTTTCCTGAAATCTTATTGGCACCAAAGAGGAAAACTACTTGAAATATGGTAGATGCTTACAAAAAAAAAAAAAAAAAAAAAAAAAAAAAAAGGGGGGGGGGGTTGACTTGCTGCTCCATGAGTTTCCTGTGTTGTTCAGCCTTTTTGTGGTTTGGGATAAGCACTCCAGACTTCACATCAGGGGTTTGGACTGCTCCTGATGGTCCCAAGGAGCAGAGTTTTACATCCCCTGGCATTGTGGGCAGCCCAGTCAAACCTCCACTGGGTAACCACTGAACTGGCTAAAGCTAATCTTCCACGTAGGCATTGGAAATGTCAGTGGTTCAAGCCACAGGAGGGGGTTTATAGGTTAAAAAATGGTCTATTAATAACATATTGTTACAATTTCTTTGGAGCAGAGAAATAGGTGCTCTGTCTCTTTCCATCTGTAGAGATTTTGTCATTCCTGGTCAGACTTGCTCCTCAGTGGAGTCTCTGGGCAGAGGGAATAGAAAACACTGGGGATTACATGTTTATTATTTATTTATTGAGTACTTTGCTCCTTTAAGTCAAAATATGAGACTAAAAGTGAGAGGGAAATTGTCTCTGTGTGTGCACATGCACAAATCTATGCAGGCAGTGACTTGATTTCCTCTCCAGGTGGAACTGACTAAAATTCACAACAAGAACAGCTCAGAAATCAGGGAGTTTTAAGCATTGTAAAGAACCCAAATTCATCTCACAAAGTAATTTTTTTAATGGAGGAAGGAATTTCACTTAACCCTAGGAATTATTTTAAGCATCAGAATTCAAAATGACTGGTTCTGAGTTTTCTAAAAGAATTAGGAATGCTCATAAGCCTCAGGGGTGTCAGGTAAATTGCTGATATCTCATGGGCACTCTCTTCTTGTCAGGAAGTGGCATAAAAGTCACTTGATATAAGCTCAGTTGCTGAAACGCTGTGATTACAGTGATTCCTGCCAAATTATACAGGCTCATTTTTTCCTTGATGTGAGATTCTGGAGGGAGGGAATCATCTTTTCATTCTTGGGTTGGAGAGCACCCAACTCAGAAGTGTTCTTGCTTCTGGCCAGTACCATTGCACAAATGAAAACAATAAAATGGTTTTAAATACTAAGCAAAATAAGAAAATAAATATTACAATCTAATACATTTTAAAATATTTTATAATTCCATAATAAAAATGCAATGAGACTATTCCTTTGATGTGCATTTTGCTGTGACCAGATATAAACAAAAAACAGGTATCAGTACAAAGTTAATACTAATGTCTTCCAACACACAAAATCAAACAAGATGCTAGCTCCAAACTTTTTTTGTTTTTTTGTTTTTTGTTTTTTTTTACAGAGCAAAGCAATTAATCTTGAAATCAGTTGTGTTTGGATAAAACTCTGTGTTCTTAGAAAGGCTTTCCTGAGTCCTGGCATCCTCTGTGGAACAGAAATCTGTGCCAGTATGACAATATTAATAAAGTCCATTAAATGCAGCCAAAACTTGTTATTCATCATAAACATAAATGTTTAGAGGCAGAAGGGTAGATCTCAATTAGAAAAAGGAAAAGTTCAAATGTTTTTTTAAATAAAATTTTATCATTTATGTTAAGAATTTAGAATTAGTGTACTCACATTGGATTTGATTGCTAGCTTCTGATTTTTTTTAGGCAATGTGGCTCAAATAAGGAGCTTTTCACTCATTTAGAAAATAAAATTCCTATTAGTTTCAGTAAGACAAATATTTAAAAATCCAGTAAAAACTATAGAAGTGAGAAATAGATGCTGTGAGTCCAAATTTGTGTGTGTGTCTCTTCTATTCATTCCCTGTGCAGCCAATTGACCATTCAGAACACCGAAGATTACCTTTTGTGTCAAAAAAAGTATTGTGAGGGGACATATTTTGGCTGTTCATGAAAGAGGTTTTACTGGAAGCAGTAAGACATTTCATGCTGGTTCTCTCTTTTTTATGTGTGCTCAGCTTCCATTTTTCATTTAATATTGTTAATTATTCCTCACGTTGGATGTGTGAACTGCATTTGCAGTTGTTCGGGTCCTTTGAGTGTGACTTTACAGACCCACACTGGAATTATTTCACATTTTCCCTTGCATCAGCAATTTTGTGCTGGGTTTCGAAATCCTTGGATGCTTTTATTAGACTCCTTTTTTTTCTTTGTAAGCCAGATCCTTTAAACAAGATTAGTCAAGGCTGAGCCTGTGCCACTGGCTTCCAGTGCCTGCTCATGGGGATGTCTGGTGGCAGACTTGGTTTTCATATACATTTCCACTGCTATTTTCCACCCAAGAGTACAAATTTGTAAGCCTTGCATTTTTTTCCCCATGTCTCCACTTTATGTACTGTTTTAAAGGACTATTTATGCAACAACATCAAGAAACTCCATTTTACATCAAGATAATCACCAAATGCATTATTTCTCTCACCTTTAGATCAGTGACTTCCACAGAAGAATCAATGCTCCAACCAAGACAGTTTAATTTTAAAGCATCCCTAATACATCTGGCAAAGAGGTGTTGGATATTTTACACTCAGAAATTCAGGCACATCATAAAATCATGAGGAAGCATCACATTAGTCTGCTGAGGGAAAACCTCTCTCCTTGAGGTGTTCACCAGTTAAAGGTTCTCTAATAGAGGAAAATCAGAAAAACCAAAGTAGGTGGGTTTGGGCAAAGAAAAGTGGCTGTGGAATTCCATACAGACACACATCTGAAGTTTTCACAAGTCATGGGGGTGGCAGACAAGGTAAATTATTGGTTACAGTCTCCATTTTGGTGTATTTGGTAGCTGAGGTTGAGTGCATCTGACTGTGCTGATGGTGACTCTAGCAGGAGGAGGATGCCTGTTGAATTTAGGAAAAACCAAAAAAAAGTTTGCTGAATTTGGAAAAAGCCTGAAAATACCTTTTGAAATTCCTGCCCAGGTTGCAGAGAACCAGATGCAGACACTCTTATGGATGCTGTGGGAGAACAGTATGAGTTGCAAGAGGAATTATATCCCAAAACAATAGCTGCTTTACCCATTATTAAATGTGAAGAGAAATCTTGTGGGTTCCTGGCTTTCAGGGGTGACACTGCTTTTTTTGCCATAGCAAATGTTATGCTAAGCTGCATCTCCACACCCATTTTCTGAGGGCAAGCCTCATCCCACTCAATTCCATTCACTGAAAACCCACAGTCTTGCCTAAACCACAAGCCTCTTCTTCCTTTGTGGTCAGAGGGAAGACACATCTCCTTTCTGATGACTGATTCATCCTGTCCTCAGCCAGGATGGGTGTGAAAAATCCCCTGTGGAGGTGTCTGCTTCTCTTCACCCAGCTCCCAGCCACTGTGACCTCCTCTGCCATCTCAGCAGTGTCATATGGAAATCACAGAATTATTAAGGGTGGAAAAGTCTTCTGAGACCATTGAGTCAAATAATTCCCCCACTGCTGTCAAGCCCACCATAAACCCCCATCCCCAGGAGTCACATCCTCAAGTCTGTTGAACACTTCCAGGGCTGATGACTCTACCACTGCCCTGGGCAGCCCATTCCAATTCCTTTTAGCCCTTTCAGTGAAGAAAATATCCAATCTAAACCTCCCCTGGTGGAACTTGAGGCTGTTACCTTTTGTCCTATCACTTGATATCTTGAAGAAAAGATTGACTGAAAACTATAAGGAGAGATGAACCAATGCACATGATAAGAGATCAGGGAGAAAAGTTTTCTCTCATGACCCTTCTCATTCCCAGAAATGTCCCTGGAAAATGTCACAGTGAGCAAGGTACCTGCCCTGAGTTCCAGCTGCAAGGAAGGCTAGGACAAACTCAATTTCTTTCATGGTATCAAAATGAGGCTCACTGTCTCAGCATGTCCCTGGGTGTCCCCTCCATATCCTTCTGCCACTGCCACTGTGTAGCACATGGAAGCTGCTGACTGCCCTCATCCCAAAGCAGAGTTCACCACAGATAAATACTTTGGGCCAGCAAACTGGTTGCAATCAACCCTGGATGATGACAATTATCCCAAACCTGAACAATCGCTAATTACATCATGAAAAATCACAGTATTCTGCAGCAGCACACTATGAAAACTTCAGAAAATCACTCATCAAGCTTAAAAGGATGTTTAAAAGCCTCTCATTTGCTAGCAAAGAGAGAGTGCAATTAATTCAAAGGTTTGTCAGACTGCAGGCTGGCTTCAGGCTTAGTCTGAAGACAGCTTGTTCACAGGGAGGGCTTTTTGGACTGCTTTAAACAAATATGTTTTGTTTCCCACTGGCTTTCCTAGATGGAGAATTCAGAAAGCAGAAGCAGAAGAAGAAAGAAGAAAAGAAGAAGTAGAAGCAGAAGAAGAAGAAAAAGAGGATATTTTTAAGCAGTCTGGTATGCCGACCTGGGACCTATACTAAAATGTTGCTCAGTATTTTTACTCAGGCATATTACATAAGCGGAGCAAAGTTCCAGGTATTTCAGTCCCTGAGTTTCAGAGGTGTTAGTCAGACTCATTCTCTTAATTTAATTAAATTGCCATGAGAAACTTCAGGGAGGATGTTGAGAACCACTATTTGAGGAGTTGTTTTAATCTGTGTTTCCAAGGCATTTTCTATCCTAGCCTGGTCTCACGCAGAGATAAAACCACTGAATAGCTAAATACAAATATTTGTGGGCTTTCAAGATTCTTTGCTTTTTGCTCCAAACCTATTAGAAGAGGAAGCTGAGCTATGAGCTTGCAAGATTTTATTATTCCTTTTTTTTTTAATCCCCAAAAATGTAAAGACTCAGCTGTAAGCATCTCCCAATAGATAATGCTTCTGAAAACCAGACTTGAGTGCAGAAAAAAGATATTCCTGGCAAATTTTGGGAGTTGAGTTCCATTCACCTGCGCACAGAGCTCTCTTGCTGCCTGGAAAGGCACTTCCTCACAGGACCTGTTCATTGTGTCCATTATGGTCATGTTTTGATGCTTTTTGCAGAAATCAGCTTGCATGAACTGAAATAAGGGCATTTAAATTCTTCCTTGTGCTGCTCAGCTCTGCTGCCAGTGTCAGATGTCCACAGGTTCAGGCTGAAGTTTGGGCCACACTCAGTGTTATTCTCACAAACAGATGGTGAAAGGACATGGAGAAACAGAGCTAAACTAAAAGAGGAAAGATTTAGGCTGGATGTTAGGATGAAGTTCTTTACTTAGAGGCTGGTGATTCCCTGGCACAGGGTGCCCAGAGAAGCTGTGGCTGCCCCTGGATCCCTGGAAGTCTCCAAGGTTGGACGCTGGGGCTTGGAGCAGCCTGGGACAGTGGAAGGTGTCCCTGCCCACGGCAGGAGGTAGGATGAGACAGACCTTAAGGTCCCTCCCAACCCAAATCCATCTGGAGTTCTCTGATTCTTGTGGTATTTCTCTGCTAACAATGATTTAGTGAGACTGTGTGGCATTGTGGGAGGCTGGGGCCAGGATAGGGAGGGTGCTGTGGCAAGTTGAATTTCTGGACACATCCAATGCACAGGGAAAGTAACAAGTGTAAAAATAACTAATATTACAAAAGGAAATCCATCAGATTTCTTGAGTGTCACCATTCTGAGGTCCATGATGTCTGTTCAGAGCATGTTCAAGTCCATCCTTGACAAGGCTACACCCACTTCCTAACACGCTTTTATGTCTCTCTCACCACCCTGACAGCGCCCAATGCTCCAGCCCATCTACCAATTTAAACTTCTCAGAGAAAAAAATCTGATCTTTTCCTCCCCATCTCTTCCTCTTTCTCAGCTTGATTTCCAGCATCATCATGGAAGATTCTTCCACCTTCCCATCAAAAGTTCATAGCCTGAGCACTGCTGTCAGTCCACAGGTTGTGTCTGTAGGTCATGCCCTTCACCTCCCACCTCCTGTTTCAGAACATCTGAAGACTTAATCCTTCCTGCCTACACCTTATTTAGGACTGGGTCATTCCTGGGAATGTCTACACACAGGGGTCAGGCAAGTGCTGACTTTCCAAGGCAGATGGGCATGAGGCAGCTGAGCCTCAAAACCCTGCAGAGGCATTTAAGGAATGCTGTGCCCAAGCTAAAGGGGCTTTCTTTACTGCCCAGACACCTATTACAGCTTTTCCTGTGGCCGTGGCACCAGCTGTGTCACTGTAACCCACACTTCTCACCTCCACTCAAAATATTGCTGATACTGCTGATCATGGCCTGGTCCTCCAGCAGCAGCAGCAGCATCCTCTACATCCTCCTCCTCCCCCTCCTCTTCATCACACATAAGTGTGGCATCATGCCTGGCATCTTGTCACAGAAAGCAGGAAAGAGTTGTTAAAGTTATAAGTTAGTCACACAACGCTCAGAAGAAAAAAATGTGACTGTCTTGGAAAGCAAGAAACAAATCACCAGTTTTACAGCCACCTTCTCACTGGTTTGGCTAAATTCTTCAAAGTGTGCCTTACAGGGCACTTTGCAGCATCTGGATGTTTCAAGGTTTTGCCACTCAAAATTCACCCTTTGATTAATTTAGAAAGCTTTTTTTAAATTTTACTTTTCTAATAACCACAAGAAAGTGTGTGTAACGTACAAGCAAGCAGCCTGACGCACTAAGAACTCGATAAACTGCAGGTTTTGAGTCTTCCTAGGTTAAACAGTTTGCTATAGCATAGAATAACAGATTCATGAAATGGTTTGAGCTGGGAGGGACCTTAAAGTCAGTCTCATGCCACCCCCTACGATGGGCAGGGACACCTTCCACTGTCCCAGGCTGCTCCAAGCCCCAGTGTCCAGCCTGGCCTTGGGCACTGCCAGGGATCCAGGGGCAGCCACAGCTTCTCTGGGCACCCTGTGCCAGGGCCTGCCCACCCTCCCAGGGAACAATTCCTGCCCAAGATCCCATCCAGCCCTGCCCTCTGGCACTGGGAAGCCATTCCCCGTGTCCTGTTCCTCCATCCCTTGTCCCCAGCTCCTCTCCAGCTCTCATGGAGCCCCTCTGGGCACTTCTCTTCCCTAGGCTGGACATTCCCAGCTCTCCCAGCCTTTCCTCACCACAGCCAACAGCACGAAAATTAAAAACCGATGGGTGCCATCAGCATTTCCTTAATTTTCTTTCTGAAGGATTAACAGCGGCTGCTTTATCTGTTCATGAGGAGCTCCCAGGTCTCTCAGAAGGTTTGAGGAGAGTTTCTTTTCCTTGCTGCCTTTCCCCCCAAGCAGGCAGGGATGCCTGGGCTGCAGGATCACGTTCCAGCCTTGGCTGTGTGTCCAGCCCTGGAACCAGATGAGTTAATTCACCACAGCTTCTCATGACATCTCGGTAATTAATGCCCCAGATCTCGCTCCATCTCCCCTCAGCTCTGATTTAATTGCCTCGTAATGTACACTCGAAGTGAGTGCTTGCCTAATTGTCCCTAGGCAGATCCTTGGATGAAAGTCTGTGAGAAAGCTTACAGGCCACAATGCTGACTAGGAGCCCAAAAAGAACAATAAAGGGAAAGCTTGTAACTCTTTGTTACTCTCTAATGCTGTCAAAACAATAAATTTATTTTTTAAGATATTCGAGAAACAAATTAAGGATAAAATCTTGCTACATCCTCTGTTTCCTCACCCCCTCAGCTATACAAAATAAGATCTTGAGGAGGATTTTATGGAATCATAAGATCATTAAGGCTGAAAAATATGTTTCTTTAGTGTAACAGCTTCCACAGGAAGGGATAAGGTTTCAAAGCACAGTATGATGCTTGAGCTGTGCTACTGCAGTTTGTGGGGCAGAATTTTCATTCAAAAGTTTTTAACAAGCCTTTTAAGGGGCAAAAGTCCTGAGTGAGGTGAGTTAGCAGAGATTTGATACCTGCAGCAACAGTGGTGTTCTATCAATAACCTCCAGCCACTGTGCCAAAGCTGCAGATAAGGAACGCACCCATGGAAATCACACTGTAAATCAAAACCCTGTGAACACCAAAGATTACAGTCAATTGCTGAATATTCAGTAGGAATCAAAATTATTCAAAGTGTACTTGGAATCCCTGTTCTAAACATCACCACAGCTCAAAGATTCAAGGCCTTTCTCTCTCTGTGTCCAATCCATTGGTGCATCAGGTGATTCTAAAATCACCTATTTCTAGCTGTCTTAGTTTACTCAAACAAGTAATGCTGTTTCCATAATTTCTGTGCTATGAAGAGTTTCCTATGGACTGGCTTCTCTCTCTTCCTTCAATTCTATGCAAAATATCATGATCCATATGCTCCTGGACCATAAATTTTGCAGTTGTGTGCAGAAACCTATATTAAATGCAAGATCAGACTAAAGACCATGGTCAACTGCTTACAAAGACTTTTAATCAAGTAAAAGAAATAAAAAATTCACATTTTCATTTCAATTTTTATAAATAGTTTTTTCCCAACGGCATACATGAGTGTTTCACTTTTAAATACTTTTTTATTTGCTTGCTTTTGGGGGGTGAGAGGAGATCAAATTAAGTATTTATTAAACTGCTGTTTAAGCTAAAAAAAATCTTGATTTTCTTCATTTCACTTGAAAAATTCAAATACATCCAGGCCAAATGTATCCAGCCTTATACTCCCTCCTCCCAAAAATTTTTGTTTTCAGCTTCTCAGCCCATCTGTAGAGATGAAACACAACCATTCTTACAGTTCTTCACAGCAAAATCCAGTTGTAGTCCCATCTCACAACCAAGATTTATAGTGACACTTCTATACACACTCGGAATTATAAGATTGCTCAGCTGATCCCTTCAAATCCTTACATGGATGATGCAGCTCATTACAACGGATGCTGAATCACAGACACGCACAGTGTTTGGTTGTGCTGCTCCAAACCCACAACTGTGAACAAGTGCAGGCGACAGGAAAACCCAGATTCAGCCCAAAACTCAATTCCTGGTGCAGATTTTGGTGTTGACTGATTCCACACCTGGGGACTGTTCTGAAATCGTGATACAACATCCCCACATTGCCACAGGACAGCAGTTTTGGGTGCTGCTACAGTGCAGAAATCGAACTTTCCTAAACTGCATTAATTTCAAATGTCTCATAATAGTCCATATCCTAACAGATTTGTTGTAGGGTTGGTTTTTTTGGTTTTTTTTCCTTTTCTAACTGCTTGAAAATCTCATTTCTCACCATATCATACATTTGAAATAAATCTGCTAAAAGGTAAGTTTTTATTAACATGACCTTGGTAACTTTTCAAGGAACTCTGTGCATAATATTTAACAAGAAAACAAAACCACTTGGCCAAACACTCTTTTAAAAATGGACTAAAACTCATGAATTAGATTTGTTGGTAATTCAAATGGCAGAAATATTATCCTGTCTGCAGTCTGTTATGAGACATTACATATGCTCTGCTGGGAGTCAGATGAATTTAAAGAACAGGGCTTGTAACTTCATTTACTTCAAAAAGCAGTTCATGCAGAGTACACATGTAATGTGCACTTACTGTGATGTTAAGTGCTAGAAATGAGCTGTTGCTGTGACTTGGAGAGGTATGAGGGGGTCCTACCCCCACCCAAAATGAGGATTTTGGCAGACTTCTCTTTTGCAGTTGTTTCTACATGTGCTGGGAGCTCAAGAGAAAATCCCAGTGAGGAATTCAAAACAATATGCAAACAAAACATTTGCTCCCTAAACATTAACATCTTGATGCAAGCAAAAAGATGTAGAGCAACATGGGCACAAGAAAACAGATGTTTTTATTTCTGAGCATTGTATTTATTTTATTTTTGAGGATACATTTGACTTTCATTCCATAATATCCTGTCTCTATACTACCTTTATCCAATAACAGATCACCACCTCATCAAACAATTGCAGTGGGGAGGGGATTTTTTAAAGAAAATGGCATGACCATGGAAGAGTTCCCTCCAAATAAAACCAGTGTGGACAGTTGTTGGGGTTTTTTTGTTGGTTTTGGTTTTGTTTTTTTTTTTTTTCTTTTAGAGCTTTCTCTGATAAGTTAATTTAATAGAAGAATTTCTTATATAAGCAAATTATTTTGTGTTGTAAAGTTCTGGAACAACGTGGATTGAGAAAACTTCAGATTCCTATATTGTAAATGTGGTAATGAAGGTATTCCTAGCAACCATTACAGAATTAAAAATGACAAAAAATTAAAAAGCAGTGATGAACTTTTTGTTCTTCTGACATACAAAAACAATTATGATTTTGCTTTGGATTTCATTAAAATTTAGAAGGAAAATTTCATTTTTTCAAGTGAAATAAAAGGTGGAAGTAGTTAATCCCTAGTCATCTCTCAACCTTTTATAGAACAAAGAAAATTGAATTTTTATTCTCTTAGCTAATAAGAGGCACTGTAAAGTTATGTTCATTGGAAAAATACTGCTACATAGTATATTGCTACCAGCACAGTAACCCAGAAAATTAGGAAACTTCCCCTTAAGAAAAAGGAGAGATTTTACAAAATTACTGTCCTTTTGTCTACAAAAACCAATGTTTTTTGGTCTTCTATGCTACTATTCTTATCATAGAGGGAGGGGCTGTGCGGGACAGTGTTATCTTTTTTAATTAGTTACCTGGAAGCAGATTTTTTTAGATAATCTAAATTATCTACAATGTGATTTACCCTTTAAGATTTGTCCATTCTGAAGTTATCTAAAATGAAATTGAAAGCTTTTTATTAAAAAGCTTATTTAGAGATGCCACCCATTTTCTATCTCTCCCCTGGAGCACACAAGTTCTGTCAGATTTCCTCTCCACAGCAAGAGGATGCTTTTCTCTCCATCTTCCTTTTATCTGACTCGTGCTGCTGCCCTGGGTTGGAGCAGGGACACTGTTGAGGGGTTCTGCACTCAGACCCTCCAATAAATCAGGAGAAATTCATTTGCTGCTATTTGAGAGGCACCTCAGTTCAAAACCCCAGCAAGGCACAACTGGAGCTGGGGGATTTCTGTCACATTTATTTCACAAGATGAAATAAATCCAGCTGGATGCTGAAGCAGTTTGAGCTCTCTGGAGAGGGTGGAACCAGAAACCTGAAAGTTGCAATTGCTCTGGCACCACTTCTCAGTTGAGCTAAACTGTTCACAGGGCACGGTAGCAAGCTGCAGATATTACAGATCCCTCAAGATCTCCCTCAAAATAAAATTCCACAGCAAGCACAAGATGTTTGTTCCCCAACACACATGCTCCAGTGCGATTCAGTCTGGACATTCTACAACTTTTGCACTTTTTTAATACTCTAAAATATTTACTGGGAGGCTCCAGCAGCTTTTCCTTCTAGTTCTCCACTCAGCTAAGTCATTACCCAACAGAGAATTAAGTCTACCAGAAACAGGCACAGTTGTCAGTCTACAGAAGACAGGAAAAATTACACCTCTCTTGACACTATACATGAAGTTAATATTTCATCTGGAGAGCAACCTGTCCTCTTGTGCCCTGGAAAATATTTGTTGTGTTGCACAAACCATGGCTCTGTGATAGAGCCCCAATATTGTTGCATGAAACAAAGAAATTAATGCCTTGAGGAAAAAAAATATTACCCTAATTTTTCCTTGTAATATATATATTTCATGTTTCAATAGATCCCTTTTCACAGGAAATACCAGACAAGGAGAAGGAATAGTTATGAGAGAAATAGATGCTATTCTGCAAAGGCACTGTACTTGGCAGTAGAGAACTTTTCAAGAACATCTCTAAAGAAGGAATTCAAGTATAATAGAAAAAGCCATTAGAGGAGAAAAAAAACCCCAATTATGAATAGAGGCAAACTTATTCCAATTTGCTGAGATGAGAGAACACTCAGGTGATTTGAAAAAGCTACAAAAAACTGTGGGTTTTTTGTAAGAAATAATGTCCTATACAGCAGGAAAACAATTGGTTAAAAAAAAAAAATCTGGTGGCACCATGGAGAGATCTACGCAAACATCTTTTGAAATGTGCAGGGACAGATGTGGGGCTTTAAGGATATATACAAAGCACACATGCATAAAAATATACAAATGGGAATTACAGTAGATCAGTGGAGAACCCATCTGCAACACTGCCTACTGCAAAAAACTTAACAACACAAGGGTCTCAAGACAATGGCATAAAAACGTGGGAAGGGCTCCATAAGAATAAAAACTGGCAATATCCGGCCCATTTATTTCAGAGAGGGTACTCAGAGAAGATAACTGATAGACACATTTCAAGAGTTCATTGACTGGAAAAATGGTTGCCTTGTGTTCTCTCAAAAAATTACAAAACCATAGACTGTTCAATTACGTGGCAGCAATTAATTAAAGGCTATAATACTTTCATTTGTACCATATAATAATAAAGCTGTGAAATTGATTGTCACTGGGCAGTATTGCAGCCCAACACATACCACAGGTCCAAAATCCATACAACGTCCTTCAAGTAATGTAATTACCCTAGACAATATAAAAAGGAGTAAAGCCACTCTTAGTGAGACTCCCATTCTCCTCAGAATCACAGCCACTCTTACAACATTTTTAACTGGTCACACAGCTAATTGCATATCCCTACATATATTGTGTAAGCACCTAAGGTTAGACAGTTACTTATGAAACCAGCTGAGCCCATTATAACATTACAGGCCAAATATTATATCTTCATTATACATTAGAATGAATAAGATAATGAAAACATCTTGCTTTCTAAATTAAAATTAAATATAACCCATATTGATGTTCTACATTAACCACGGAGAGTGAGTGATTTATAATGAGAAGTACAATAGAAGGAAAGGAGTTCAAGTAATAAAATTCTTAGATTAATCAATTTATCTTCATTTTGTGTGTATGAATTCTAAACCACTCAGATCTTAAAATCTAAAATTATGTTACAAATCATAATTAGCTGTAGGGGATAGTTCTGTTATTGTTTGCGTTTTGGGTAGTTTTTTTAAATATTGAATTGAAGATGTTTCACAAGCATTCTGTTTGATTCTTTGGAAAATCAGCAGCAAAATCAAAGGCAAATTTATTTTACTGGACATATCCACACTTGCTGACGAGTTAAAAATTATTCTGAAGTACATTTCTTCAGTTTGGCCCTGGAAAACTTTTCTTATACATTCAGAAGTTACCTTACACAAACCTTCCCATAAACTGATTTCAGATTTCTGGTGATTGCTTGGCAATGTATCTATTCAGCAGAAAAGTTAAGCAAATGGGTGCAGTGCATTCTCAAAGAAAATTCATTTTTCGCTAAAAGACTTCAAGAAAATGTTGCAGTATTCACCTACCCACGTGATACTGAGCTGTCATCCAAACTGCATAATTGCACTAATTCTTTTCCAAGGGACCTCCCACTGGGAAATGCATCTCTCCATACTAATGAATCCCAACACAAAGTGCAACTTGGGCATTTGCATGTTAATAGGGCTTTGTGCACGAGGCTGTTTATTCAGCATGCCAGAAACACTGAAAAGAAGGTGTTAACAGAAACCTTTAGCCAGAATTAGACAGGGTTAATTAGGACATATGGAATGGGATCTGAGTAACAAGAGACATTAAAATTAACCCTGTTTATCCAGCTGTAGTGGGACAAGGGAGGAGGTGGGGGAAATTCCTCCTTTGACCCATACAAAGGCCTTTTCTGCCATAGGATTTAGGGGCAGTATTTTCCCACTGGCACACCTCCACCAGTGGCTGGGGTGTTTGCATGGAGGAGGTGATGTGGATCCACCAGCTCCTTCATCCCTTGCTTGATTCCTCCCAAAACCTGTCAGAGAATCGAAACAGGGATGGTCCTGACAAAGGAAAATTACCTATAAAAGTAACAGCAAGATATTTTTGACAAAACAATATGAGTTTCAGGCCAAATCTATAAATATATGCCCTGATCTGCACATTATACAGGCATTTTTGATGTTAAAGCACTTGATGAGAGCTTGAAGACAATCAAGGACTCCAGTTAAGAGCTTTCATCCATGCCTGGGTCTTCCAGGATTTTTAGAAGGAGATAATTGAAGAGATAAACCGAATGTTATAGTGAGAAGAAAAGGCAAAATAAAATTAACAAAGTGATGCCTGAGTCTTTTAGCAACACAGTTTGATAATTCCAGAATGGTATTTCAGACTCTGTGCTATAACTTTTTTTCAGGACGTGATGCAAAAAGTGCTTTTTCGTCCCTTTTAAGTAGACCATTCTCACTGACTCTTTTCTTATCTAACATTTTTTCCTATGTATGTTAAATATATTGCTCTTTGCTGAGTTCTGTGGGTAATGACTTCACCCCAGGTTCACAGAAGGAATAGTTGAACAGTACTTCCACTAGCTCAGTTCTCAGATGTTGCTGCCCTCTTTGCTCATAGATTGGTAATTGATTACTACAGTCAAGGCAAGAGCAGAGCATTTGGTAATTCCCTAGTTTGATATTTCATACTTGCATTTCAGACCTTGAAAAGGCTTTTTTTTTTTTTCATGCCCTAAAGCTTGTTTCTTTTAGTATGCTACTGGTTGATTTAACAAATACTATAGCTCCTCCCTAGAAACTTTATTCCTGTTCTTACATCTTCCTACCCACAACAATACTCTTACTATCATATTTCAAAGTGGATTTTAAAATTACATGTTCAGTTCCTGTTTCTCTCAGAAGACTGATGCTTTTCTTATCACATCTGGAAAGGCTTTTTTTTAAAAAAACCCACAGGTTTTATTTTCCCTTGTCTTTTTATTCTGGTGTGTGCCAGTAAATGTGTAGCTTATTCAGTGTAAGCAGAACTACGTTTGACTGATTGATAAGAAGCCTCTGCTTGCTCAGAGCAATGTATCTATCATCCTGGAGGAAGCAAAATGACAGAAATGACATCCAGCATGTAGGATGAGGATATCAAGAGAGATGCTGTGTTCCTTGATCATAATGCCACTAAAATGGAAAAGAAAAAGAAAAAAGATTGAACTGAAACATCCAACAGTCACAAGCATCTCTCTTTCCAGCACAGAGCAATTGCTGCATTGTTCACTTAAAAAAAATTAAAATTATGCAATGCAACAACAAACGCCTGTTAGGAATGGACAAAAGGCAGGAATATCATGCTCCCAACTCAGTGTTGTACAAAGGGCTCAGGGCTCTGTGGTGTCATGCAAGGGCTGGCCACAGTGCCATCTGTGGGGAACACTGATGTAATTCCTGCATGCAATATTCTCTAGGCTCAGACCTGTTGAAACTTTCCTGCGTTGAACCAACTGGAATCACATTTACACTGCAGAAATGGACATAACAGAGAATTACTACCATGTAATTACTGGGGCTATTATGTCAGTGTTGAGAATCAGTGGCTAAAATGTGGAAAAGAAAGTTTCTCTGTTTTTTGAAAACTGCCTGTTTCATGGTGGGTGGGATGAAAGAGACAAAAAAGGGGTGAGAGAATTAATAGTGCTCAGCCAGGCTCCTGATGCCTTGGAGTGGCTACCTAGAACAGAGGGCTAGACAAGGTTAAGAAAATAAAAGTAGGTATTTAATAAAGGCCAACAAAAGGTACATCTTGAGCAGTCAAGAGACACCCAGAGGCTACACCCAGGATGGATGATGGTCACAAGTTTTTCAGACAGTTAAACGTTTGGTCCATTTTTATATCAGGGGTTAATTACAGCTTCAGGTAATGAAGTCATTTACCCTCAGTTTGCTCCCCCCCAACTCAACTTTTGTTTCTACTTTTTGGGGCCTGAGGCTGTAGGGTGTCCTTGGATTTCTGGCCCAGACAGATTGTTGTGTCTGACCAAAATGTGAAGACAGTAGTTAACACTCTGTACGGAGTTTAGAGTTATGCACCAATGCAATACAGGATTTGAAAAATAGAAAAGCTAAAATTCTGAGGCATGACATGTGCCATGGGCACTGCAGCTCATGCAGAGCAGAAGCTTCCTCCTGCACAGCTCTACCCACCAGCCACTGTTCACACGGCAACTCCTGCAGAGGCACCAGAAGCCCCACATGTTTTAAAAAAACCTTCTGTTCTCCCAGGAACCAGAGGCATCAGTCATATGCTCCCCATCACGGTGGGGAGCAATAGAACAAAGGAGGCTTTTGCCCCAAGAATGGGGCCACACAAAACCTGCTACCTGCTCCTGTCCCTCCCTCTGTGAGGAGGGTACCTTTGATCTAATGAGCACAACACCAGCAAACCCTGTTCAAGACTTTTGCAACCCTGAGGCTTGTGGCTACTTGAAGACCAGGAGTTATGTGGGAGCTCATAACTGCAGGATTGAGGTGATTTATGGGCAGCACTGACAGTTGCCTTGGTTGCTTGCCATGATACAGGCCAGTTGCATTCGTGATAGATTGAGGTCATGGAGGGGGAGTGGAAGAGGTCCTGTCATATATCCTTCATCAGGTTTTCATTTG
Organism: Zosterops lateralis; assembly: GCF_965231275.1. Taxonomy (NCBI): domain Eukaryota; kingdom Metazoa; phylum Chordata; class Aves; order Passeriformes; family Zosteropidae; genus Zosterops; species Zosterops lateralis. Next base: position 75,853,043 of record NC_139800.1, read on the forward strand.
TCTGTGAGTTAGGGTTGTGGTAGCAGTGGGAAAAGGGTCTCATCTGAGTGTTTATTTTTCTAGCCTGAAGGGCTCTGTTCCTCAAACATGCTTGTGTTTGATACCTGAAAGGGAGACATCAGCATGAGGGATTTGTGACTCGACTCACTGACCTGTGCTGCCAGTCAATTTTCAAAAGTAAAATCTTGAGCTTGGAAGCTTAAAAAGAAAAAAACAACAACAACTAGACAGAGCAGCACAGGCCTTTGAAGAACCACACAGACCAACCTTTGAGCACGGTGCGCCCACCACATGTGTGCCCCATGCAGATGCTGGGTCAGTGTGCTCTGCTCTGCAGTACAAAAACACCCAGAAAACCTCTACAGAATAGATCCATATTGCACCTCCACAGAACATACCAACAATACTACTAGGGCTTCCAAAATCAGGCCCTTCACTTGCTTCTGGTAGATAGAGCATTCAATTTACTACTCTGCCTCACGCTCACACACAAATAAGTACAGTCAGTCAAAGAGATCTTGGTTACAAAACTATGCCCAAAACTCAGCACTTCTCATTTCTAAAGTGCCACTCCCTCCAGTGACAACTAAATAAATTTTGTTATCTAAAGAGCATTTTTTAAAAAAACAGATAACCTCCAAAGCTTTAAACTCATTCTGCTACTTTATCTTCCACAGCAGGTCTGCCATCCCAGACATGCACAAATCAAGTGGGAGGATGGTGCTTTAAGCTCTGTATTCCCTAAATCAGCCTGGGAAAGCCAAATAAATTTAGGAACCATGGAAATGTTGCACAGCCACCAGAGACTCCAGCACTGCAGCCCAGGAGCTGGAAACAAGCAGTGGATGCAAAATGTGGGTTTGGCATTTCAGACATCTCCTAGTGATGGTGTGCACAGACGAGTGTGTGGTGAACTTTATGCAATATCCAAGTGAGACTCTTGTGATGGCACAAACAGCTGGAGAATAACCATAAAAATATCAGCTTGTGCCTAACATCTCTCCATGTGGCTTTGCTCCTTCTTGAGCTTCCCTCAGGATAATGAGGGCTAATTAAAACCAGTCCCTTTTCCACACAACCCTAATACGCACCCAATGCTCCTCACAGCCCAGGTGTGTTTCACACTTATTAATGACTTCATATTAATTAAGACTGAGAAGAGGGAAGGGGGTGATCTCTCATTAGCAGCAGACACAAAGTGATGAAGCTGCTACACTCTGCAAAAGTGCTATCCTAAGCTTTCTGCAAAAGGAGAGGGGTGTTTTCCCCCAGGGACCTCACAAACTGTGCCCATTCCTTCAGCATTAGTGACCAAAAGCCCCCAAAACCTTCCTGAGACCCTGCAGCCCCCCAGAAGCAGGAGGTGTCCCCAGTTTACAGAGAGGAAAGGCCAGAGCATCTCTGCTGAATGCAATCGAGCCTCAGCTGTGCCGTCACCTCTTTACACACCAGCTCAGGGATTTCATTTTGCTACCTAATTAGGCAACCAGGGAAATATGAAAGCCAAAGGAGCCAGGTATAAATAGGAATCCTTCAGTTACTGAAGGAGCTAATAAGGCCTGAACCTGCTCTCATTTGTACTTTATCAGATAAATGAAAAGGCGGCGGGTGGGGGGAGGGGAAGACACAAAGTTTAAACATATGCTTCCAATTTTCTCAGAACTAGTAAATGGAAAATATTGCTCTGTCATTAACCATTTTCATATTTATTCTGCAATATATAAGGTTAGAGGTGGGTCATGTTCCTGTGGCAACTATTGTGGAAACAAAAATTCTTTGTGCCATGGTCTTATGTTAATTAAAACTTATAGCATAAAAACACCTCAACTACTTCAATACATGTTTAGTTATTTAGTTCAAATTGTGGACTAGTCATTCAAGTCAAATATAATTTGCAAACCCAAGAGAAAGACATATTAGATGTCGGATTTCCTCAAAGAAAGTTACCTTTCTTAGCTTCCCTATTACATGAGAAACATTAATTAAAATACTCTTTTAAAAATAAAACGTCACTGCTATTAACCCAAATGGATAACCAAGAACCTGCCAAACAAAACCAAGTTTGTTGGGTTTTAGGCAGAGAAATTAACTCATAACAATGCATTCAAAAATCTATTCACTTTTATTTTAGAGAAATCAGGACAAGTATTAAGGAGTCCTCTTTTTTCGGCCTGTTGGTTTGGGGTTTTTACTTATTTCTTGCAGAAAAAGTAATTCCATCTTTCTGCAATGCAAAATCTCTGTGTTTTATCCAACAACTCTAGAGGTTTATGTCTTTGGAACTGGTGACCCAGTTCCCAGGAGATTTCCAAACCTCTCAGTTGGTTCCCCAGCTGTATCTGTCGTCCACTCGCATGCTCACAATGTCACAGTGTTCATAGCTCCAGTACTGAAATAGTCAGTGCAGGATGGCAGATTTTACCCTGATACACTCTAAGGGCATCCAGAAATCTTGGTGAGAAGAGAGCAGGGAGAAGGTGGTAATTAAGAATACTTTCCATTTTTTCAAAGATATCCACTAAGTAAGACAGAATTTGTGAAACTATGTTGAAAACTATTTGTGTATTTCTGAGAATTTAGTACTCAGCAACTGATCCATATGAGCCACATTGCACTCTTACACAAATTCCTTACTTTGAATTTGCTGTGCTAAGAAGTTCTGGAGGCCATTGTGGCTGATGGTCACCAGGATCTCTATGATTTAATGGCCGTAATTCAGGTTAGTCTAAACCTCCTGAAGTGGCATCAATTATTAGATCAGATTTAACCCTTTTCATACACATGGGTTCTGGAAGCCTCTTCTTGCTTAGACTGTCAGAGCAAAGGAAACTTTGGGTCCAGACTTCTTTGAGACAGCAGCTACACCCTACTGAAGGGAAACTAACATTCTTTTGGATTTTCACGGAGCCCTACGAAAGGTGTAAGATTTTGTGGGTGAAACCGTATTTTTCGGACCAAAAAATGGTTAAAATCCTAATAATTTTTAATTCCCGATGCCCCCATCAAACAGAGACTGTGTCCTGAGACTATTTTCTTTGGTCTTCCTGAAGTTTTTTTCAGGTTATTTTTTTAAATCTCCCTTGAGACAAGGAAATATATGACGTAACAGTGACAAAACTGTAAATCCAATGGTGATGTCATCCAGGAAAAATCTCAACAGTTAGGTACCAGGAGCTGCCCACTTTGCAATGCTCGACAGCAAGATGTTCTTGGTGGTTGATTTGCACTGGATATTTCATGCATTTCTTATTTGCCAAAGTAGGTGATCATCAGTTTCCAATGACTTGTTTTGACCTTATTCAATGGAAAATGAGGTGCTATTTCTGGCATGCTTATGAACCTACTGTTTAGTCCTAAAAGTTTTGCAAGAAAAGGGATAATAAATAGTTATTCACTTCCACTGAATAGCTTTGTAGATTATGTGCTGAGGGCAGTAACAGCTGCTTCTCGTTACCAAAAAGGCCTCCTAGCATGTGTACTCCTAACACACCAAGCTAAGGTCAAGCCGAGTAGCAGGTTTTTTTTCCCCAACATTGTTTAAAAGCTTTTAAATAAAACCATATTAGAAATACAATCACCTCTGGTAACTGATTTTCAAAAGCAAAGCAAGAAGAGCTGTGAGGTTTTTTTAAAAAATCTGCTTTGTTTCTGATTTGGAAGGCTTTTTCTTTTCTCTGTTAAAGGCTCCCTTTATGCTGCTAAACTCTGGAGATTTTTTTTTTTTTTCTTACAGTCCCTGAAGCCTTTTTTAATCTCTCTCTTTTTTTTTTTCTTTTTTTTTTCTTTTTTTTTTTTTTTTTTTTTTTTTTTTCTTTTTTTTTTAATGGGGCTGTGGAGGTAGGGTTTATTTTTGGTTGGTTTGATTGTTTGCTTGCTTTTTGTTACTCTACTCTACATTTTCTTCACAGGAGCACTACCATAATCCAGATGATTGTTCTGAAAGTTTCTAATTTTCCCTGCCATGCACAGAGCAGGATTGGACCATTCCAATCCAAGTGGTCCTTCATGGCAGGGCTGAGTTTGGACAGGAGATGGAGAAGGGCATTCTCAGAAAGCAGAGCTGACCCCTAATCAGTACAGAGAACAACAGAGGACAACTGTGCCTTCCTTCTAGAACCATCTTCTAGATGCCATCTCACCTCCTTGGATTAATAGTTCAAGGAGAGATTAGCATCACCACCCAGTGGAAACTCATTAAGGGGCTGCTATAATTCATAAAATTTTGCCATCTCTTAGAAGCAAGAGCCACATTCCTGACAGAAGGTCCAACCCAAAAGGTACAGCTTAAAATCCCCGCTGTCCTGGGGGCAGTCTCCTTTTTTGTAAATATTTGTAGGTTTTGCCCTTTAATTTGCAAGGAATGTGTGAAAATAAAGCTATCCATTGCACTGACTGTGACAAAGAAAGGGAAAGCTCTTTGTACTGATAGGAAAGAGAAACATCTGAAGCCACAGCTCTGCTGTAGTTTCTAATTATAAAGGGTTTTGTAACGGCTGCTGAAATCTGTGTAAGCAAGTAGAGATCCTTAACAAAGGTGCCAATTAGTACCACTTCATTATGACCCATGACATTACCTTTTTCTACATCAAAATCCACTTAATGCTGATATTAACACAAATGTTCATAATTTTTTTTCCCAGTAGTTCCCAGCTGGTTCTCAAAAATGGGAGGAAGGAATAAAATATTTTATTGATAAAGCAACTAACATTTAGATGTAATCTCTACCCAGTCCATAATCACTTTTCTATGGGTAGAAAACAACCCAACCAGAGAACTTTTTACCCCTTATTTTTCTGCATTTAAATTTCCAAGCAGCCAAGACTTACATGGCAGAAATAGAAAAGCAGAGAAGATACACACTGCTTTATAAGATTCTTGAATTATTCGCATCTCCAGTAACTTCTGTAGGACTTTCAGCAGTTATTGCTATTTTTTTATTTGAATTCAAATTGTTTTAAAGATAGCTCCAAATTATTTAGTTCACCCAGCCATGAGTAGGCTGGAAACTTTGTCATAAGTTGTTGAATTCCAAAAAAAAGGAAAGAAATCAGGTAATCTGTTCTACTAGAATAAATTAATTTAGGGGAAAAGAGGAAAAAAAAAAAGTGAATAAGGGAAACACAAAGGATACTTGGGAATTATTCCTCATTAGGGAAGGATTACCTCAGTGCAAACCTAGTTAATAAAGGTGATAGAAGTAAAATAAATACTTGTACCAATCAGGGACATTTGGTAGCAACAGATGAAGAGAGAGGTGATAGAGATGTAGAGTTCAGCCATGAGGGTAAACAAGGAAATAATAAAAGTAAAATCTTACTTAATGATTTTTCCAACCCCAGATAAGGATGGTGTCTTGTCCATCACAGTGCAGAAGAAAAGAGCCTTCATGTCATCTCATTGCAGAAGTAGATACTGCAGATAGCTATTCTACAATCAACTATAGAAGGCATTAAGGTAAAAGTAACAATCGTTACTTATTAAAACAAAGACATCAATAACATTGAAGGAATACTGAAGCCCTTACAGGTAGAGAAAGTGGCCTTTAACATAGTTCTGGATGATGATGAAATTTCAAAGGTCTAGGAAAAAAAAGAATATTGTGCTAGAATTTAATAAGCACATAATACAAGAAGTCACAGCCCAGCTAGCATGATTTTGATCTAAATAAAATGTGTGAAAGGCTGATATGAGATGTATTCACTTAGAAAGCAGCAGCATAGTTAATGTCAATGCCAGTTATCTTAGTTTTATGGGAAATGTATCTTGGCAAGGAAAAAATATATATTTGTTATGAGATTATAGATATTACTGATAAAGGTAAATATATATTCACATTACAGAGACAGCTGTACTACAGCAATTGACATTCTGCCCCATGCCCAGGGCATGAAAACTTGTTTGTTTTCACCCACAGCTTTGCAGCAGCCTCTTAACAGAGGAAATCCATGAGGAAGAAAGCAGCAAAATTCATCCCAAAACCTTTACGTACACATGATGTGCCTGGTGGAACCCTAATCAGAAACAATGTCATGCATTTACCTTAAGCTGCATCCTACCCAGAATATTACAGGCCCAAGGATATTTTAATTTTCTGGTATTATGAAAAGCCACCAGTAAAGAAAATAACGAAGCATAAAAGTGCATGGAAATCCAAGCCACAAACCACAGTACATCTCTCAGTATGTAGCAACCATGTCAAAATCATTTTATAAAAAAAGTGGGGGAAAGGCTTGCAACCTAGTTAAGAATTTTCACGGTCTAAATCTTATTTTCTTTTTCCCCTGTGAAACTTCACCAGTGAGAAGGATTCTTTGAAAATTGCTAAGTACAGGCTGGAAAAATCAACTGCACCATGATGAATCAAGATACCATAAATATATTGCTAATCTATGTGGTTTGGAAATTCAATTAGAAGGAGATTATGAATTAATAATTCTTGCATTCCACAAAGCAAAATGTGTTTTTCCCTAAATATCCCCAGAGCACTCCTAATTTCCAGACATACCACAGCCTTCAGCTCAAGCAGCATGAGTATATGGCTTTATTCCTATTGTATGAATTGTGTTACACTCATGTTTCAGGGACTCTCACCAGTCTCTGGGCGTCTTAGAATTCCTCTGAGTTTATTACTTGGGAATGGAACACTGAGCACGGAAATATTTATTGAATGCAGATGAATAATTTATTCTTTTTTTAATTTTACAGAATTATTAGATTTTTGGACAAACACTTTTACCAAGTGTTTACAACTCTACATAGAATGGTTCTGGATTCAAGAATATTGCTGCAAAAGCAATTGTTGTGAAAATTACTTGGTTACAGTGTTTATTCATGGTTGAGGTGGATCTGAGTTGCACGTTTTCTTGGAGATCTGCTGATTCCTTGTCTGAACCTGGAAATTATTTCCCCTGATCATATTGTGACCTTATTCTGCACCTGTCTTCACCTTCACAAAAAATATTCATCAGAAAACATTTTTTGCTGCTCATCTGGTAATTTATTTTTATTTATTCAATGCTTTCATTGCCTACCTTTTGTGTTTGCAAACAGGATACATATGTCTGGAGATATACACACTGATGGTTTTTCTTGACATGTTAAAATCTAAATTTCCAAATTCTGCAGCAGGAAAATGTAGCCAGGAAGAGTATCAGGATTTCAAATTAAATCCTGGAGAGAGAATGAGGTAAAAGCTTTCGAAATATCTCTTTCCCTCTCTACAGAACTGAGCACTTCACTCAAGAGAGGGAAACCACAGACTTGCTGAGCAGAGGCAGATTGGGTTGTGGGAGGAAAATTAGAAAGCAATGTTTCTCCAAAGTGCATTCCATGACCAAAAATAAATGTATTTTCAACTTAAAAAAATACAGTGCAGAAGTAGTAAGTGGGCCACGGAGCTCAGTGTCGGCCAAGCACTCACAGATCATTATGCAGAGTATGCAACGTATCCCTCAGAAATAAAATCAGACATTTCCCTGTTTCAGTGAATTTCCAGCTGGCATTTTAAATCTGGCATAGGTGACACCCACTACACTCCACTCTCCTTGTCAGCAAACAGCTCTGGCTATACTGCACACTTGAGAAAATAAACAGCATCCAAAGGCTGAGTTGCCATCATCCACAAAATGACGAGGGCTACTAAAATAGCCACAGGCTATTGCAGAGAAATACATTATCTCAAGGCAATTGACTTATCATGTTGTTAAATTTGGAGGGTATTTAAACGTGGACAGATTGAATTATTTATCATTGAATTTACAATGAATTTGGGTACCTACTTTTATGGATAATCTAAAATTGTCAGCTGCAGCCAGACATTGTTGCTCAGTTTGTCTTTCCTTCCAGCACAAAAACAAAATTTACTATGAAAATTTAGGCAGCAGGTGCTAGAGACCTGAATAAAAACTGAACAAAGGAGAGTTTTACCCTTTGCCATCCTGATGAAAGAGACATTTTCTTCTGGATCATTTAGGAGAAGTAATGTCTCCAGAGGTAAACAGCTGCAGATAGAAACTCGACATGAAATCAGACAAAAACCAAAACTACCCAAATTCACTGTGGTCTCTTCCTCCAAATGTTTTCAAAATTATTAAACCCCATTCAAACTGTATTATCATTTTCTTGTTTTTCTAGCAGCCATATAGTTAACCTCCAGTTTGTTGAGCATTTCTGATCATCTCTGAATTCCACAGAGCTTATGATAATCACAAGTAGCCAGAATGGATGAATGTTGCAAAGTCCACTCCTTGCAATCTTCCCAGACAACTGAGATTTCAAATTAACATGAATATATAAAATTTCATTCCTTTAATTTGCACCATTTCCTTTCCCAAGAACAATTCAGTTTTAAAACAGAGGCATTTGTGTCAATAATTATGTGTAAATAACCTATAGAATCATGTATATATTCCTTCAAAATAGCTAGGCAAAGTGAATTCTATTTAATTTCAGATGTGTATATCTTTTCTCTTGCTACCTGGTTTTATGGAAAGAGAGAATAATCTACCTTTTTGTTTTACTGCCCCATCATCTTTCTAATACATTTCATATTTCTATATTGGATTGCTCATAAGCCTTTTCTTCTCTTGTTTTTAGTGTAATCACTCATGAAAAGCATAAGCTCAAGAAAATTATAGCTTTAACCAAACTTTTAAACTCTATATGTTTAGGGATGTTAGAAAGAAGTTAGATTTTTTCAATTAAACTATAATCTTCAGAAAGCATCTTTATGTGCATCACATATAAGGAGAGGTAAACAGGTGATGTGTTGAATACATATCTAAGGAGGTGAGCTCTGGGAATAGGCTCTCTTTAAGCAAACTGAAATCTCACCAATGTATCAATGCAGAATCCACAGAGGAAGAAGCTAACTTACTAAACTGAGTTCCAAAAAGTTAATTTGTTATATGTACGTATTTTGCACAACCAGCTGGAAACATTACAATTTGGGCTGTAAGGCATTTTAAAAATAAGCCTGAACTATTGGGACCTTGGCATACAATGAATCCTCATTACCTGAACCTTCTCTTCAGCTGATTTCCTAAAAACTCATCTGCCAGTGGCCCTGAGTGACCACTATATCATAGGAATGATCTAGCAACATTTTTCTATCTACATTCAAAAAAACCCTAAACACCTTAACTGCATATAGCCGTTTGCACAGAACTTCATAGACTTGCATTAAAAGAAAAATCTGCTTCTGGTTAGGACCATTTCACCCAAATTTCAAATCCTGGATCAGGAGATGACTACGACACACCTAAATTCCTTTTCAACTTTATCTCACTTCACATGATATTTTAGTCACATTCGCCTGCTTCAATATTCTTATATCTGTTCTTCTGCTTTGGTTTGCAATTCTTTATTTATTTTGCCTAGGAATACATTGAAAAGTACCTTGAAATGGATATTGAGAATTTGTAACCCCAAATTCTGCCCTCTCTCTGTGTCCTTGGTCATGTCATCAGTAAAATGGGAAAAATGACAATAATAGAAAGAAATGGTAACTCTCTCATGTTCAAGAAAAAGGTTTATAGAATCTTTACATCCTTAGTATTGTACGAAACCACCATGTATTCACTAAACAAATACAGTTCACTAAGAAATCTTTAAGAATTACTCTAGTAAGTGCAACCACTAGCAGTTGGTTTGATTACTTATAGTTGCTATTCCACAAAAGCAATTTTTTACAACTGAAAGCTTATGTTAGCAGCTCTCAGTCAGTAGCCCAGGAAAACCTGCATAAAATAAGTTCCTAAGTGTATTTGAGCTAAATAATAAAGCATATTAATCCAAACTATAATCTCAGGCTTTTGACCCATGAAAATTAGTTTCGCTCCAGACATCCTACAATCAAACAGGAATGAAGATTTAAAAATATTTTTCACATTCAATTCACACATCTTGCAAAGAAACTGATGAAACCCTGAGCTCTGCAGGGAGGGGTCCCTCTCATGTAATGATGCAGTGCAGCCTTATTCCCCAATGGACAGCTGGGGCAAGAAAAAGGTAAAATTCCTGAGAGATGAAGACAGAGTAGACTGTAGAAAAGTGTATTCAATATCAAGTAGCATTGCTAGATTCTTTTCCAGTTTAAGAGAATAATGAAGTGACTCTAATAAGCTGAGTCTTTCCCTTTTTGGGGCTATATCACATAACAGGAAAGGAAATCAAAAACATTTGTCTGCCTAACACGAGCACAAAACATATTTAATGGCTTCCGTTCTTCTGAAACGTATTTGATGCAGGAGATGAGAAAATACACTTAAATTTTTTTTTTTTTTTTTTTTTTTTTTTTTTTTTTTTTTTTTTTTTTGCGGGTGGGAATCAAAAGCCTGGTGAAACAAGACACATGGAAAAGTAGGAAGGGATTCATAACATAGAAGTTTGTCTTACTGTTACACACCTGCTGTCAAAAGATATGTCAGAAAGGTACATAATTCTCACTCAAGGCTACAATTCTGATTAATCTTACCACAGGAGTCACCAATGAAATAATACATTTCACAAATTTGAAGCAATGCCCCTGAAAAAGCTTTAACAACAGCTGGAAAACTCCCAGAAATTCAATATATGAAGTTTGAAATATTTTTAAATTAAGTGTTGGCAGATACTACACAAAAGAGTTCCAAATCTGCAAAGCAAAATAACATATTTTTCTCCTGGTGACTACTGTGGCTCAAGAATAAAATCACTGAAAGACCAAGAAGTTTTCAGTGTTGAGATGGAAGGGGATGGACCATCATCAAAAATAACCTCAACTCCAAAAGTGATGAGAAAAGAAATGTCCATAAAAGGCAGGTACAACCTAGAAAGTAGCCAAAAAAATGAAGTGGAATCAGACTTTTGGAGAACATGTGTGACATGCTACAAACAACATCATTTGTGGGTTTGGTTTTTTTTTTTGCATACAAATAAACAACTGTATGTGCATCTCCACATCTGCATATTTGCGTACATGAACGCAAATGTGAGGGGCAGAGGAAAAGACATTAAAGCCAGCTCCCTAAGCTGGAAAAAGTATCAGAAAACCAGACAAAAGGCACCTTTGTGGCACCATACTGGAAATGTTTTTAGAAAACCACCATCTCACTTTCTACCATTCTTTCTGCATCATTTTGTCAGAAGAGACACAAGGAGTCTAATCTTACCGAGAATTTCAAATGCAAGGGAAGGTGAACTTAATTTTTGCTCTAAGAAAAACTTAAACCCAAAAAAATGCCCCAAACCTAGCTGGATATAAGCACAGTTGATTAAAAAAAATAATAAAATAAAATAAAATAAAATAAAATAAAATAAAATAAAATAAAATAAAATAAAATAAAATAAAGAGCAGAAAGAAATATGTATTTGATTGGCAAAGTCACAATTAAAAATATTGACAAAACTGCAGTAATTACAGACCAAAAGCTAAGTCGTTAAACTCTCTTGACTTTTACATCATTTTAACACACCTATTTTAATGGGATTCTTGCAAAATATTAAATATTAGATTAAAAATCTGTACCATACCACTTTATTAAGGGAGCCATATTGGCCTCTAGTGGTCTTTTTATTACTACATCATTCCTATTATTTTCAGGATCCCTTAGTTTGCAGATCTTTGGGACTTGCTGAAATAATAAAACATCAGAACAACCTCACTCAGTCAATACCTGGAGAATACCTTGGACTCTGCACAAAAATTACTGTACAAATTCCAGTGTACAGATGTTGGTCACTCTTCAAGTGACCAAATCATACAAGAGGTTTTGGGCAAAGAATGGCCTGGAAGAGGTGTAAGATACACACATCTAAGGCTCTTTTAATAGAGAAGGGAGTATAAAGTAATTTTTCTCTTTAAAACAGCTTATTTCCTAGAGAGTCATTACTTCAAAGGGTTTAATTACACTTGCAAGTAGCTTTAAGAATTGACTATCTCTAGCTAACATTCACTCATGCTAGACATTACAGGTGGGTTTTTTATGGTAGGTTTCATCTTTTGCCCTGTTATGAGTTACAAAAAGTCCATCAGAGATAATGCAATCATAGGAAATTAAGTGTGATAAACCCTAGTTATGAGCTGTTACATGAAACAATAATCATTCCTCCTGCAAGTACATGAACAAGGATGGCCATCAATATTTGTTGTCATCACAGTTCTCAAAACATCTGATGGCCTCCACTGACTTATTTCATTAAACTCTGTGACAGAGGAAGGTCCAAGCCCCATCCAGAAGAAGCAGAGACCACATCACTCAAGCAGATTTCCTTTTCCATTGGTCTTCCCCTCCAGGAAAGTGAAATAACCCATGGGTGACGGTCAGCTTGGAAACCCTCACAGCTCCTGTTGAGGTGCATGGAGGGGCAGGGACTCTCCTCAGCTGCTGACCCCATCCCCCTGGGCTGCCCTGGCTGCACAAACCAACACCTCTGGTGCCCCCATCCCTCACTGCCACACAGCCACACCAAGAACTTCCCCTACAAACAGCGCTACAAGCTTTGAAGCTAACTGTGTTATCCTCCAAAGCTGGACTTAAGCCCTGGCACTCAAATATAGATTAACTGTCTCATGTTTTATTTATTTAATGCTTCCTAAGTTGTTAATAGGCCTTCCCTATTTGAAGTCACCACACACACGCCAAAAAAGCACAAAAAACACCTCTTAAAGTGGTCCATTTTGTGTTGCTGTAAGTGCACCTTCTCTGCACAATCTCCAGGCCTAAAGTGTTTAATTATGTGGGTACATGTTAGAGAAGGTGCATGCCCATTCCTTTTCCTCCTCGATAAACTCTCACTGGTTCCCAAGATAAAAACTACCACAAAGTAAACACATTAACATTGAGGAACAGGATCCCCTGGGTCGAGAGCACACTTGGAGTGACCAAATCCCAAAACTTTTCATCTCTGGCTCTCTCTTCACTGTCAGACTTGGACAGCTTGAGGGTGTCAGTGACTTTTTTCACTCGTGCGGCAAGTCCAAAACTTTTTGAAAGGTTTTTGAAGTGTAAAGTTTTAACTCTTGCCATGTACCAGGGAAGTCCTTATCCCTCGTAAAGCTGTGCGGGGGGAAGGCTCAGCTTGCTACTCTCAAAGTCATTTCAGTTATAATGTAGGCAATATATAACAGTAAATGAGAGAAGGAGGTAAGAAGGGAAGGGGAAGGGGAAGGGGAAGGGGAAGGGGAAGGGGAAGGGGAAGGGGAAGGGGAAGGGGAAGGGAAGGGAAGGGAAGGGAAGGGAAGGGAAGGGAAGGGAAGGGAAGGGAAGGGAAGGGAAGGGAAGGGAAGGGAAGGGAAGGGAAGAAGGAAGGACCTTCTTCAACTGTGGACAACTGGGAAAAATTCATTTTAAAATAGAGATTCTAGGAAGAAATTAAATCAAAGACAACATTGTGTATGCAAACCATTCATTGTTTATGTAAATTAAAGAAGGAGTTGCCCTACTAGAGGACAAGGAAAGACAGGAAAGTGGAGAAGAAAATTGAAAAGGATGGAAAGAGAGAAAGAAGAGAGAAAAAGAGAAATAGAGAGAGAGGAAGAGAGAAAGAGAAAGAAAGAGAGAGAGAGAGAAAGAACGAGAGAGAGAGAGAGAGAGAGAGAGGAAGGAAGGAGGGAAGAAATGAAGGGAAAGGGAAAAGGGACAGATGAGGGTGAAAACTTCATCCCTCTGTGCATGCCAGCAGTGTCCCGTTGACACTCTCCATCAGGTCTCCTTGGTGCTGAGGGTCCCCTGAGAACATCGAGTTCAGCACATGGACAGACACTTGGGCAGGGGGAGCACCAGGTACCTGCCCTGCCTGGGGGAAGTTTGACACAGTCTCTTGCAGCAGACTCTGCATCTGCTGCATCACTTTGTATCCCGTGCAGTGTTCTGCTGCAAGACCTCAGCAAGAAGCCTGGGGAGCACTTTGGAACTCTCAGAGGAATTATGACTTGTCTTCACTGCCTCTTGTTCCTGGTTTTCTTGGTCTTCTTGGTCTTCTTGTCATATTCTTGTTGTACTTGTTCTCGTTAAACTTCTTGTTTTTCGTCTCCTTCTTTCTCTTTTTGTAGTTTTTGGTTTTGTTCTTCTTGTTCTTCTTGTTATACTTCTATTTCTTCTTTTTCTCATCTTTCAATTCTTATTCCTAATCTTTTTTCTTCCTACTGTTCCTCTTTTCATTATTTCTACTCATATTCTGATTATTTTCTTATTCCTATTCTTATTCCTGTTCTTATTCCCTTTTATTCTTCTTACTATTCTTGTAATTATTCCTATTTCTAACCTTATTTCTTTCTAGTACTACTACTTTTTCATCTGTTTCAGCTTCTTCTTAATGTTATTTTTCTTCCTATTCTTATTCTTTTTGTGTTTTGGGGGGGTAGTTGCTTTTTTTGATGTGAGTTTTTGGGGTTTGTTTGTTTCTTTCTTTGTTTTTTCTTGCTACTTTTATTTCTTAAACCTAAATTTCTTTTGTTTTATCCTAGTAGCTTTCAGATTCTTCTAAGGATAGCTTTTGCTCAAGACGTTATTTTGTATCAGAGAGCTCTTAGGATCTAGGCATCTTCTGAGGAAGGCTCTGGCTCACCAGAGGCTTCCTGGTCATCTCCCTGGGATGGCTCTGGCTCTGCATCGGCTTGGTCCATTTCCTCTTCAGAGCGCTCAGGGTCGGGGCTTGGGGGCTCTGACTTTTCGGCCTCAGAAGCTGCCACCGACTTGGCCCGTGTGGCACTGCCAGGCCGGGAAGGGGCTGCCTCTTCTACCCTCCCGGTGTCCCCGCTGGCAGCAGCCTGGTCCTGCTGTGCCTGCAAGGCTCTGGCCCTCGCAGCTGCTCCTGGCTGGGACGACCCTGTGTCGTCGTTCTCAATCAGTGTCCCCCACGGGGTCAGCCCTTCGATGCGGAACTCATCGATATTGGATTGCTTCCGGAACCTGTGGGGTCCCACTATACCCAACTCGATGTCTCTCTTGGCCTCTTCCCATTGCTCCAGCATTTCTTCAATTTCCGAAGGACACACATCATGGCACACATCATGACCCTCTTCCCATGGAGGCAGGTCTTGGTATTTGTCATCCTGCTGTGTCACACACTGTCCCCATGGGGAACACACCGGCACACTCACTTTGGGTCTCATAGATCCACAGGGGGAGACTTCCTCGAATGACACATCTTCTTCCCATCGGTTAAAGTCCTGCACCGTCACTTCGTCCCACAGGCGAAGCTCTCTGCGGTGTGGGGAATCCTCTCTGTCCGCGCAGCATTCACATTCCTGGTCCATGTTGCAAAGGCCCCCTTCTTCCTCCTGCTCCTCCTCAGTCTCTGACAGGGGCAGGACTGAGCTGCCCAGTGCCCCCAACCAGTGCCCACTGAGCTCCTGGTCTTGCAGCCAGATGGGCAAGGGGCTGTGGGGCTGAGACTTGGGGTTTGGGCTGGGAGTGGGGGTTTGCCTTGTCCTCCTCAATGTCTGATGTCCTCTGACACAGAGAGGTCCCGGGACAGAGCCACTCTCCTGGAACTGGCCAGCCTGGGGCTCTTACAGTGTCCCTTAGATACCCTCAGCCACGGTGGGGTTCTGTGATGTCACAAGGGACTTTGGGCACCACAGTGTCACCAAGGGCCCTGACACGCCATGCCTGTGTCACAAAGGGCCACCCCGGCAGCCCTTCCACAGCAGAAGGTGCTGGGAGTGGCCTGGAGCAGCCCCAAAAGAGAAAGAGAAAGAGGAAGAGGAAGGGGAAGAGGAAGAGGAAGAGGAAGAGGAAGAGAAAGAGAAAGAGAAAGAGAAAGAGAAAGAGAAAGAGAAAGAGAAAGAGAAAGAGAAAGAGAAAGAGAAAGAGAAAGAGAAAGAGAAAGAGAAAGATGTTGCAGCCAGGAAATGTTACCCCCCCCCACTGGGCTGGATCACTGCAGCTGGACTAGTTCTGGCAAGACCCACATGAGCTGCACACAACCAGCATTTAGATGTGCATTGCAACTGCAAATTATGTTACAGTCTGATTAGATTTGCAAAGATAATAATGTCTAGCATCCAGAGAAATGACCAGCAATGACCAGCAATCAGCATTCAGGCCAATATGCATCTATGAATACAGAAAATAATGTGTTTTTCCAAACCTTCTCTTCCATTTTATTGCAGGGGGTTTTTTACATCCCAGAGATAAATCTCAGGCAAACAGAAACAATTCATTAAAACAACCTTCTCTTCTAAAGTACTAGGGAAGTTAGTAAAAATTACTTCAATGAGTTCAGGAAAACAAAAATCATACACTCATTGATGTGCTTGCACTCCTGAGATATAAAGTCTTTTTACTGAGCAAGAAAACTTCATATCCGTTGATAAAGAATGGATTATGATTTATTTTTAAAAAAAACCTTTTGTGTTTTCATTTGAGGTGTTTTCATTATTATTTCAGTGTTTGTGCTGTAAACAAAATAAGCAGATATGTGCAAATAGCTGTCTGAAGGAAAATATCATTTGTCCTACTCCTCTCTTTGTACCATGGATAATCCTTTCTTAATGAATCAAAAAAGACATGCCTGTAGTCACTCTTCTTTTGGATGGTCCTTATTGAAAACGTCAAATATTGGTGGCTTTGCTCAATAATGTGTCTTTGACTTTGCTGTAAACAAAATATGCAGATATATGGGGATTTCCAGGGTTGGCCTAAAGTGTTTAATTATGTGGGTACATGTTAGAGATGGTGCACACCCATTGCTTTTCCTCCTCGCTAAACTCTCACTGGTCCCCAGGATAAAAACTTAATGCAAAGTAAACAGATTAACATTGAGGAACAGGATCCCCTGGGTTGAGAGCACACTTCGAGTGACCATACCCCAAGACTTTTCATCTCTGACTCTCTCTTTGCTGTAAGACTCGGACAGCTTGAGGGTGTCTATGACGTTTTTCACTCATGCGGCAAAACTTTTTGAAAAGTTTTTTAAGTATAAAGGTTTAACTCTTGCCATGTACCAGTGAAGTCCTTATCCCTTGTAAAGCTGTGCAGGGGGAAGGCTCAGCTTGCTACTCTCAAAGTTATAATGTAGGTATTATATGACAGTAAATGAGAGAGGGAGAGGGAGTGAGAAACAGAGAGAGAGAGCAAGGAAGGAGGGAGGGACAAAGGGAGGGAAAGAGGGAGGGAAAGGGAGTGTCTTGTTAAACTGTGAGAACTGGAAAAAATCATTTAAAATTTCATGTTCTAGGATGAAAAGTCAAAGGAGACAACAGTTTATGTGCAAAGCATGTACTGATAATGAAATTTTTAAAAAGGAGCAGCCACACTAGACAGCATGAGAAAAGACAGAAGAGAGTGAAAGAAAATTGAAAAGGATGGGGAGAGAGGTAGAGGGAGAAGTGATAAAGAGAGACAGAAAGACTGAAAGATTGAAAAAGATGGAGAGAGAGAAAGAAAAAGAGAAAGTGAAAGAGAAAGAGAGAAATAGGGAAAGGGATAGGGAAAGGCAAAGGGAGAGAGAAAGAGAAAGAGAGAGAGAAAGAGAAAGAGAAAGAGAAAGAGAAAGAGAAAGAGAAAGAGAAAGAGAACAAAAGAGGGAGAGAGAGAAAGAGAGAGAGAGAAGAGAAAGAGAAAGGGGAAAAAAGAGAAAAGAAAGCAAGAATGCAAGCAAGAAAGGAAGAAAGCAAGCAAGCAATAAAGCAAGAAAGTTATTAAAGAAGAAAGATATTAAGGAAGAAAGCAAGTAAGGAAGCAAGCAAGAAAGAATGAAAGCAATCAGGAAGGCAAGCCGGAAAGCAAACAAGAAACCAAGCAAGCAGAAAGAAGAAATGAGTGGGGAAGGGGGGAAGAGGAAGGGGAAAGGGAAAAGAGAAAGGGAAAGGGAAAGATTAGGATGAAAACTTCATCCCTCTGTGCATGCCAGCAGTGTCCCATTGACACTCTCCATCAGGTCTCCTTGGTGCTGAGGGTCCCCTGAGAACATCGAGTTCAGCACATGGACAGACACTTGGGCAGGGGGAGCACCAGGTACCTGCCCTGCCTGGGGGAAGTTTGACACAGTCTCTTGCAGCAGACTCTGCATCTGCTGCATCACTTTGTATCCTGTGCAGTGCTCTGCTGCAAGACCTCAGCAATGAGCCTGGGGAGCACTTGGGGACTCTCAGAGGGATCATGACTTGTCCTCTCTGCCTCTTGTTCTTGGTCTTCTTGGTCCTCTTGGTCTTTTTGAACTTCTTCTCCTTCTTCTCCTTGTTTTGGTTTCTTGTGTTTTTGTTTTCATTTTTGTTGGGGTTTTTTTTTTTTTTTTTTTCTTTTTTTTTGGCCAGGGGGAGTGGGGTTTTTTTTTGTTTTTGGGGGTTTTTTTAATTCAGATTATTTTTCTTTTTGTTGTTATACTTCTTGGTCTTCATGGTCTTGTTCCTCTTCCTTTTCTTCTTTTTCTTATTCTTCTTGTTCCTGTCAAACTTCTTGTTCTTCTTGTACTTCTTTCTCTTTCTTTTTTTTTTTTTTTTTTTAAATTTTTGTTCTTGGTCTTCTTATTCTTTTTATACTTCTTGTTCTTGTTCTTCTTGTCCATCTCTCTCTCTCTTTTTTTTTTTCTTTTTTTTTCTTTTTTTTTTTTCTTGTTATTCTTGGTATTCCTGTTATTACTTCTTATTCTTCTTGATCTTGTTATACTTCTTGTCTTTTTGTATTCCTTGTTCTTCTTGTATTTCTTGTTCTTCTTGCTCTTTTCCTTTTTATACTTCTTTCTATTCTTATTCTTAATCTTCTTTCTTTCTTGTACTCTTATTTTCCCTATTTCTTCTCTTATTCTGATTATTTTCCTATTTTTGTTACTCTTAACTTATTTATAATATTATTATTATTATTATTCCTATCCTTATTCTTCTTTTTTTTTAATAGTAGTACTACTACCTTTTCATCTGCTACAGCTTCTTTTTATTGTTATTTCTTTTCCTGTTCTTATTATTTTTATGTGGTTTGGGGGCGTTTTGTGCTTTTTTGCTGTGGATTTTTTGGGTTTGGGTTTTTTTGTTTTTTTTTTTTTTTTTTTTTTCCTTACTACTACTATTCCTTAAGACCAATTTCTTTTGTTTTGTAAGAATTCTGTGTGTCACAACCCAGCAGTGTGGGGTCGTGTCCTGGGAGCAACACGTCTTGTTTGTGTCCATTCCTCATGGACAAAATGCCAAAGGGTCAGCACGGAATTCTTTCTGGCTGAGAGGAAATGGCCTTAGATTGCAGCAGGTGAGGTGCTGATTCAATATGAGGAGCAATGTTTCCCTGACAGGGTGGTCAGGCCTTGGAAGAAGTGCCAGCAGGGAGGTGCTGCAGTCAGTGTCTCTGGAGGTGGGGAAGACCCGTGTGAATGTGGCCCTTGGGGACACGGCTCAGGGGTGACGATGGCGGTGCCAGGCTGACAGTGGCACCGGGTGACTCTTAAGGTCCCTTCCCAGCGTGTCCCCCATGCTTTGGCGCCGCTTTGGGGCCGGGCCCGGGCCGCCATCGGCTCTCGGGGAGCCCCACGGGGGTGCCCCAAAGCCCCGGGGATGGCTCAGCCCGCAGGGACAGGGGCAGGGGCAGGCCCAGGCAGCCCGTGCGGCTCCCTCAGGGCACCGGGCAGGCCGCGGGCCGGCCGCCATCCCCAGGGCTGGTGCTGCTGGCAGCGGGCGCTAATCCTCCGGCTGTGCCGCCGGGCAGCAGCAGCAGCACAGCCCCCGCAGCGCCCGCAGCGCCCGCCTGAAGGGGGAGCGGCTGCCCAGGACAAGAACCCAGCTGGGAACCGCCTGCCCGGGAGAAGACGCCTGTCCCACGGGGGTTTGGGCTTCCAGAGGGGAAGGCCTGGCACGGAGGCACCCCAGGAAACGCGGCTGATGTAGCTGGCACTCCATGTGAGCCTCCCGAAGGACAGGCACAAACGGTCCATAAGCTGCCAGTCTTTGCAGCCTGGCCTCTTCTTCTTCCTCGCACAGCTCCAGGACACTCACTTCATCCCCGTCATCCTGCTCCTGATGCAGCAAGGTCTGGAGCCACAGGCTGGGGATGGCTTGCACCACCCAGCTGTCATTTCCCGGCTCTTGGTCACTGTCGTATTCCCAGCTGGACTCCACAGAAGGACTCCCAGCACTGGCCTCACACACCTCCTGGCCAACACACTCTTCCCAGTCCGAGAAGTCTTTGTAACTCCCAGTGTCTCCTTGAGGCAGCACCTGTTTCACACATTTGTTGCAGTCAGAGACTGCTGGGAAAGGCTTCCCCTCTTCTTGGGAGGTCACTTGCTTGATGTGCTTTTCCCAGTCAGAGAAATACCAGTCATTCCAGAGGTCTTCTTGGCACAGAACGTGGTCAAGGCATTCATGCCAATCAGAGAGCCCCTGGAAGTTATGGGCATCTCCTGGGGTCAGCTGTGGCTCAGCACAGGCTTCCTTTTGGCATAATTCCTGGGAGGTGCCAGCATCTCCTGGGAACAGCTCTGGTTCAGCGCAAAATGCCCTTTGGGACACTTCCTGGTAGCTATCAGCTTCCTCATGGAATAGCCCTGGCTCTCCATGGGCTTCAGCTTGGGATAATTCCTGGTAGTTATCAGCTTCCTCATGGAATAGCCCTGGCTCTCCATGGGCTTCAGCTTGGGATAATTCCTGGTAGTTATCAGCTTCCTCATGGAATAGCCCTGGCTCTCCATGGGCTTCAGCTTGGGATAATTCCTGGTAGTTATCAGCTTCCTCATGGAATAGCTCTGGCTCTCCATGGGCTTCAGCTTGAGATAATTCCTGGTAGTTATCAGCTTCCTCATGGAATAACCCTGGCTCTCCATGGGCTTCAGCTTGGGATAATTCCTGGTGGCTATCATTCTGCACATGGGAGAGCTCTGGCTCTCTGCATGGTTCTTCTGGGGATGCCTCCCAGGAGGTGCCAGCATTTCCTTGGTCTTGCAGCAAGCTGGGCAAGGGGCTGGGGGGCTGGGAGTTGGGGTTTGCCTTGTCCTCCTCAATGTCTGACATCCTCTGGCACAAATAAGTCCTGGGACACAGCCACTCTCCTGGAACTGGTCACCCAGGGCCCTACGCTGTCCCTTAGATACCCTCAGGCAGGGTGGGGCTCTGGAATGTCACATGGGATTCTGGGCACCAGAGTGTCCCTTGTCACCGAGGGCCCTGACACACCATGCCTGTGACACAAACAAAGGGCCACCCCAGTTGCCCTTCCACAGCCAAAGGCGCTGGGAGTGGCCTGGAGCAGCCCCAAGAGAAAGAGAAAGAGAAAGAGAAAGAGAAAGAGAAAGAGAAAGATGTTGCAGCAGGGAAATATTACCCCCCCACTGGGCTGGATCACTGCAGCTGGACTAGTTCTGGCAAGACCCACATGAGCTGCACACAACCAGCATTTAGATGTGCATTGCAACTGCAAATTATGTTACAGTCTGATTAGATTTGCAAAGATAATAATGTCTAGCATCCAGAGAAATGACCAGCAATCAGCATTCAGGCCAATATGCATCTATAAATCCAGAAAATAATGTGTTTTTCCTAACCTCCTCTTCCATTTTACTGCAGGGGGTTTTTTTACATCCCAGAGATAAATCTCAGGCAAACAGAAACAATTCATTAAAACAACTTTCTCTTCTAAAGTACTAGGGAGGTTAGTAAAAGTTACTTCAATGAGTTCAGGAAAACAAAAATCATACACTCATTGATGTGCTTGCACTCCTGAGATATAAAGTCTTTTTACTGAGCAAGAAAACTTCACATCAGTTAATAAAGAATGGATTATGATTTATTTTTTACCTTTGTGTTTTCATTTGAGGTGTTTTCATTATTATTTCAGTGTTTGTGCTGTAAACAAAATAAGCAGATATGTGCAAATAGCTGTCTGAAGGAAAATATCATTTGTCCTACTCCTCTCTTTGTACCATGGATAATCCTTTCTTAATGAATCAAAAGAAGACATGCTGGTAGTCACTCTTCTTTTGGACGGTCCTTATTGAAAACGTCAAATATTGGTGGCTTTGCTCAATAATGTCTCCTGGACTTCTTGTCCACCTGTAGATAAAGCCTCTCTGTGTGTGTTGTACATGTATTCACACACATGTACATATGTGACTTGATAAAAATAGAGAAAAAGGTATTTCTCACCCAATTACAGGAATTTTAGAGTTATCTGTCTAAAGAAAGCTGTGCAGAGGTATTGTTGCAGGGCAAATAGCTCAAAATTCTTAGATTTGGATAGCAGATCATACTTTGCCCTCTCAAAATGCATCTATTTGCAGCAAAGAGTGCTAAATGATAGTGACTACATGTAAATCTGGATTCTCTCCCTGTGTGGCCAATTTAGCACCATTCAAATTCAGGTAACATCAGTGTGACTTTCATACCAGCTGATGAGAAGAAAACAGGAATCATAATGATTTCACAGGGCTGTGAACCCACAGCCCCAATGGTTGTAACTACTTTTATAGATTTCGTATATGAGATTCACCTGCAAGATAATAGGACACTGTAGAAGACCTTGTTAGAGTATCTTCAAAGATTATTGCCACATTTACAGGCTATTAGATAGGAAAAGTGTCTTTCCACCTAAGATCATCAGTTTGGATTGGAAAGAACCTTAAAGCCCATCCATTCCCACCCCCTGCCATGGACAAGGACACCTTCCCCTGTCCCAGGCTGCTCCAGGCCCAGCCCAGCCTGGTCTTGGATACTGCCAGGGATCCAGGGGCAGACACAGCTTCTCTGAGCACCCTGTGCCAGGGCCTCTCCACCCTTGTAGGAGTCAATTCCTCCCTTAAGCAGGTTTAAAGCCATTCTCCCTTGTCCTCTCACTCCATGTCCTTGTCAAAAGTCCCTCTCCATCTCCCTTGGGGTCTCTTTGGGTGTTTTCCATTGTCTTTGGTGCACATTGGCCTGCAAAAGGGAAAATCAACTCCATAGGTACTTTGTTGCTTTGCAGTTGTGAATTCTGCATGAGCAAGGACTGTAAATCTGTATGTTTCCAGTTGAACCTGGTTAAACTGTATCCTTTTGTAGACTGTGACCAAATCTGGGACTAATCTGAGACTTCTCTGAGTAGTTAAGAAATCCAGGGGTGTCCCACTGAAGCTTCTGACTCGACAGGAGGAACCAAAATCTGAATATATTGCAATACTGGATAATAGAGTATAGAGTTATTATGTAGAAATTGCATTGGCAATAAATCTAATAGTCATAGTCAGAATTAAAATCACTGTATTTTACTACATCCCCAGTCTGGATCAGCCCCAGGGGTTGCCCTGGCCCAGGTGCAGCACCAGTACTTGTTGAACTTCAAGAAGTTCCCATCTCTCCAGGTTGTCCAGGTCCCTTTGATTGCATCTCCTTCCTCCTGCACGTAAAAAAATTGCAAATCACTAGTAAGAACAAACTGAGATCATAATCAAGGAAATTGCAATCTCCCCATCCAAATTACTTATTAAAAAATCAGCTCTTTTGTCCACCTACATGAGCAGTGAATTTTCAATGGAATTTTTTTATACTGTATGTACAGCTTAAGTTCATCAGTGCTCAAAGGAGCATTGTTACTGAAATTTATGAATCTCCCAAAGCTATTAGATTTTGCTTTGAGACGTGCCTTGTTTTTATGAGTGCTGAAGTGCTTTTCAAAGTAGGAATCACAGATGCTTTACACATTTAATAAATTGATCTCTCCCAAGTTTTAATTTATGCTTTGTTAAGTAGTGCTCCTGGCTCATGCATTACTCAGTCTCAACGTCTCTGCAGATTTGACTGGTTCCAGGTCAGCAGATCTTTCTCACTCCCTGTTACACACTTGTGCTTTTCATCCTTGTAACAGACACATCATTACGGAACAGGGATTGCAAGATGTCAGGAGGGTTGTGTGGCAAAGCACAGACATGTCAGTCCTGTTGCTAATGCACAAACTATACAAATATATGAGTTTTGTATTTTAAAACAGGTAAGTGTGCCTGAGGAGGATAAAATACTTGCTATTCTGCTTCTGAACCTTCAGAAATAGTGAGGAAATAATGCAGATGAATGCAGATGAAACTAGTGGCAAACTTTATAAAAAACAGCTGTATTTATTTATTTATTGTTTAAAACAGATAAAAATACTTATAATTTTTCATTTCTTTTCTTGATTATCATTAATTAGGTCATGATGACTGAGATTTTTTTTAATGAAAAATCATTTTAATATAGTCTCAATACAAAGTTAGTGTGGTATATTACAATCAGATTTTCTTTTAATTAATCACTTGGAACAATGTAGACAGTGACAAGCATTTTCAGGTAAGTGCAGATCTAGTGAGGCTGCAGGTTATATGACAGTCTTTAACTTTTGCACCTCTCATCTACATATGCTAATTTTCTCTATCAAACCTCTCAATCTGTAGAAAGCAGCTTCTTGTAAGTGACTTGGGCAGCAACAGTCTTTTCCAGCCCAAAAGAGGGCATAAAGTTAAATTAGTTGACTTTATTTAAAAGAAAACAAAGCCAGAACCAAAATAACCATGGACTGGAAAAACAGCAAAACCCTGACACTCCCACCTTCTAAAAGATATTTACATTTCTTTATGTTATTTCCTAGCTGGACACAGACACATGCAAGCAGCCAAGGCAATGAGTTTTCCTCTGGAATACTGGAGTATCAGCAGAAGGAGTAAAAAAGCTGTTGCAAGAGCTCTGGGAAAGAGGGAAGAGCTCTGACATTCACCTTGAGAGGTTTAGTGATACATTGCCTCTGCCCTAAGTTTTTCCCAAACCATTCCTAGGCCTTTTCCAAATCTTTTCCAGTGGCTCAGGTCAGCAAGTTTCAGGTAAGGTCCAGCTCAAGCCTGACTTTCCCAAAGTTGTCTTCTGCACAGCCAAACCCCTCCTTGACAACCTCCAGACCACTCAGGCTTATCACTGCAGACAACTGGCAGTAATTCACATTTCGTGTCTTCCACCAAGATCTCGACTTTGTTATTCTTCTTAGCCCAGGATAAATCAAGAGGAAAGGTCTTGGAATGGGACTATATAATAGTGTTAAATCTAAAAAAGTAGAAAAGCAAGGATGTCTGTTAAATAATAAATAGATGCTTCCAGATTTTCTTAAGACCGTTACAGTGGCCAGCAGGAAGAAAAAAGCTTAACCAATATTAATATAGCTTAGTTTTACATAAAAAACCCATTACCAGTGTCCTTTTTTTCTGTTTTGTTTTGAGTTCATTTTCAGAACTACTACTGTAGAGACTTTTTCTATTATTGTATTACTTTCTAGCCTCGGGTAATGTCATTTTTTTCTCCCCCTCTAAATACAGAACAAAATTATTTCCTGGAGTCTGCAGTAAATTGGGGTTTCTGCAGTTTTTCACTGAGCTTTAAACTAGCTCCAGCCTGCACAGGGATGTTCTTCATGCTGTCATGTACACTGGCCTTTCAAACATGAAAATGAGGAAAATGTATTTACAAGTCACCAGCAACATAAGGACAAAATAATCCTAATAATTCTTAATAACCAGATACTGAGTCCAGCCTGCCTCAGGGGAAAGGATAAATAACACAGCACAGCTAATGACTGTAGATCCCTCCTCAAAAAATGGTGACACTGAGTGCCATGAAGAGCTTTTTTATCCAGACTTTCACCATCCTCAGGTTTTCAGGAAGGATTTTCAGCTGCCATCATTTTCTGGCCAAGGATGCACTGACAGCCTGTCAAGTCCTGCAGCCTCCACCTCTGTAAGGTCTGTCTCTTCTCATATCAGTCTCAATTTCTTTTTCTCACAATGGAAGGCCAATAAAAACTTTAAAGTATCCTGGCCAAGATTATGTTTTAATGATAACTATCTCAGCCCAAGTTTCCTAAACTGTAATTTATACTTTGACATATGTTTTGATAGTGGAAACTGAACCTTGGGATATCCTATCCCACCCTCATATTCCAGAAACTGACTTGCAAATTAATTAGAAAAATTGATTACATATCAGTAAACACCACTCTATTAAACAACAACAACAACAAAAAAAATCTTATTTAAAGACACTTGTGCAGTTCTTTTTTTACTTTGGCATAAAACCCAGAGTACTTGGTATATTTCTGTATTTCTATCACTCCCTTTCCCAAGAATCTTTATTGTGCAAGCATGATTTAATTAATCTTCACAAAACCTGCCTGAAACACAATTACTATCTTTTGAAGATAAGGGCAGATTTATTAAAATAGCATGTCCCACTTTAATTCAAAATCTTTTTTTCCCATGTATAAAAACAAAGGTAAAGAAGAATATAATTTTTATACCAGAGAGAGAACATGTGCAGGAAAAGGATTATCTTCGTATATTGACATGCTGTTGAATCCTCCACTTCTAGTTGAAAATTTTTCTAAGCACTCTGCCAAAAATCTTTGGTGTTCTCTGTAACACGGTGCAGATGGACACTGTGACATGGGGAGGATAGTGTAGGAAGTGGCATCCATCACTGAAAAGGTCATATTCAGACTAAACTGGTCTTGCTAAAATGAAACCAAATGGAAATATAATCAGTTTTGGTTTGATTTGGGTTTTGATGATTTTTGTTGTTGTTGTCCCTTCCTCAATTTCTGAATCCATTTGCTCCATTGGGATGGAATCAGTCAGTGGCTGTCTACCTATCACAGTCACTTCTGTCCATAATCTGGCTAGATGTGTCTTTTCCTGCATAAAAATTTTCATAACCAAACATCATTAAGGTGGTTTGAG
Source organism: Zosterops lateralis (assembly GCF_965231275.1). Lineage (NCBI taxonomy): Eukaryota > Metazoa > Chordata > Aves > Passeriformes > Zosteropidae > Zosterops > Zosterops lateralis. The sequence continues at coordinate 75,879,674 of NC_139800.1, forward strand.
TCAAAATAATTTTGGTTCCTCTTTCTGGGCAATAAAGATGCTCAGAAAGAGGAAAAAAACTCTCCTGACTCCTCTGAAAAAGGCAAAAAATATTTTGAAAATGTCATAGTAAGTTCTTAAAAATTTTCAAAAGTTATTTCACATTCTTTTGAGTTTAAGTTGTCTGTCATTTTTCTTCCACAGCAAATTCTACCTTTTGCTTCTTTTCATTATTGGACAAAAATGATTGTCCACCTGAAACTTGTTTGAGCAGCATTGCTTCTCTCAGAGTATTAATGAAGGTTGGTTTAAAATAGGCGCAGCTGATCCTACTGTCACTGCACTCAATAGACATGGATTGGCTAAGGAAAAAACCAAAGAAAGTAAATTATTTATTTTATATATTTTTAACATCCATCTCCAGTTAAACCCTCTGTTCCCTATGCCTTACCAGAAGATTTTTCCATTATTGCAAGAATAAATCACTTTCAGTGCCACATTTACTTCTCAGTTGATATTGTCATGAATTCAAGACTGCAATATTAAATAACTCAAAGAAAATATTAATGTTCATATCAAGTAACTTTTAATGACTATTTAACAAATTCCAAGTACTGTTTATTCTTGTGAGTCATTGCAGCTCTCCAGATTTTAGTAAACTTACAGCATTGGCCTTCAAATTACTCATGGAAGCGCCAAGTACCTTGTTGATTTTGGACTGGAAGGTGCCAGAGAGTTCTGAGAATTTAATGGGTTTATGTTCTGAAACCCAGGTGACAAATATTAGTCACGACTTTATATTCTGGACACTGCATATCCTATTTCCAACAGACAGCAAGTTTGGGGTATCCGAACAATAACAATCTATCTAAAACTTGTAAGAAGGAACATGGCAAAGCGTTGTTGAATGTAATACAAAAAGCAAAAGTGGTTTCATATTTATCAGAGGAATCATAGCATCACAGAATGGTTTGGGTTGGAAGGGATCATAACACCCATCCATTCCACTCCCTGCCATGGCAGGGACACCTTCCACTGTCCCAGGCTGCTCCAAGCCCCAGTGTCCAACCTGGCCTTGGGCACTGCCAGGGATCCAGGGGCAGCCACAGCTTCTCTGGGCACCCTGTGCCAGGGCCTGCCCACCCTCCCAGGGAACAATTCCTGCCCAAGATCCCATCCAGCCCTGCCCTCTGGCACTGGGAAGCCATTCCCTGTGTCCTGGCCCTCCAGCCCTTGGCAATTGTCTCTCTCCATGTTTCCTGCAGCCCCTTGAGGCCCTGCAAGGCCACAGTGAGGTCAGCCCAAAGCTTCTCCTGTCCAGGCTGAACAATGGCAGCTGTGGCAGCCTTTCCTCCCAGCAGAGCTGCTCCATCCCTCTGCTCATCCTGGAGCCTCCTCTGGCCTGGCTCCAGCAGCTCCAGCTCCTGGCTATGTTGGCCCCAGGGCTGGACACATTAAAACATTATATTGAGAAATTATTCAAAACAATATATCCCTGCAATTAAGAGAATTCTAGAAGGAGGGACAATAAAAATCTCCCTCACTCACTCAGGATGGGACATTTTCTGTTTAATAATAAAATAATATGAAGTCTTAGGCACTGGGCATAAATAGGTCATTTACTGCTTGTGGTGAACAGGGAGTTTGTCTTCTGCATAAATTATTTTTTTGTGTGTGCTCCATACATTTCCAAAGATATTTTTGCATTCTCATTCATTAATAAGGAGGCTGCAAAATATAAAAGACTCTCCAAAAAAAGGTATGAAATTATACCATTTGAAATCATCAAACCTTATAGCAGTAGAAGAGAAGAAAACCTGTGACCAATTCAGTCTGAAACTTTTAGAGGAAAAGAGGCCTGTGAGGATAGGTTTTGACCAGACTGCATCAAATTTGTGAGCTGTCCACAGCATTACTGAAGAAAGACCCCCAGTGCCTGTAGCCAAATATGTCAGCAATGCAGGGAACATCAACTTGCTTTTAGTTGCACTGATCTATCTCAAGTAGCCTTAGTGATGCTATTTGCTTTCCAGTACTAATAGAGATTAATGGATTTATTAAGAAGGATCTCTCCTTGATTTTTTTTTTTTTTTTTTGAGAATAAAAATGAAAATTAACACCAGCAAAATCAATTAATATACCCAGCTTGGTAGTATGCAGAAAACATAATTAACAATTAGATCTAATTTTAAAAGGTTCTTTTATTTCTACAGTGAAGTCACAGAATCTTTTAGATTGGAAAAGAGCTCCAAGATTGATAAAGCCCAGTTTTTCACCAATCTCTATTTTGTCAGCCAGACCAGAGCACTGAGAGCCAGGTCCAGCTATGTCTCTTCCTCATTCCAACCTTCCACAGTTCAGAACACAATCAGGGCATCAATCTAAATATATTTTATTTTCTTCCTGTTTCCACCCAATCTGCATACTGTCCCACTATTCCCAATCCTCACCAGCTCCTGATAATTCCTCAGTTCCTAAGTCACATGATTTTAACAATAAATATTCCAGCTTTGTTAGTACCTCTCTTCATTATTTTTTTCTTTTCAAAATGTCACTGTTCTTCCCAAGATAATGAAAATGTTACCAGGTCAACAAATCTTCCCTCATCTTTGTTCCTGGAGTGCTCTCTACCCTCAGTTTTTCCCCCACATCATCTGCAACTAAAAATTTACCTTTTTGTCATCTCCATGGTGTTCTTAGAAGTTTCCACACCCTCTGCTGCTCAAAGTGGCTCCAACACACTCTCCCTTAATTTTCAGCAGCAAAACTCACAATATGGACCAGGCTTTTTCTTTTGCCCCCTGGAAAATTATTCCATATTTTTTCAACCCACTTCAAAAAGTGACAGGACACTGCTTTTGTTGTCTTATGGTTAAAGAAGATTGCCCAGGAGTGAGTAGCTAATCGGGGGTGAGGTCCTCTCTTTGACTTGTAAATGCTTTTGGCTTTCTTCCAAGCTCATTACTACAGATTTACAACACTTTTAGAGTGAGAGGTACAGCTGGCCTAGTAAATCCAGTAATGCATAAATGCTGAGAAATGAAAAAATGGTCACCATTTAGGTGAGTTATGCTAACTTCAGGATTTCTGGCTGTGCTGGGAGAAATGTGGAGCTCTATATATAACATCCACCAGTTTAGGGGGGTTGCTGGTTTTTTTGTTATCAGGGACTTAGCAATAACAACACAAAACGTTGTGCTCCATACAACAAACAAAAGTAAGACCTTGTGCCCTCCAGCTATAGTCTAGATCACATCCGATTTCCTCCACAAGGCCAAATCAATGGCCTATGTGACATCTTTCTGCTGAGGAATGGAATTCTGCCATCAGACTTTTCCCCAGACTTCAATAGACTACAACAGGAACAGTGTGTTCCCATCCAAAGTCAAATTTGACCCTCACAAATTGTGCTGTTTCTCTCTACATCTTGGAGAGAGCATCAATGCTGTCAATAAAAGGGGGAAAAAGAAAAAGAACAGTGCCAAGTTTTGCCAGAAAATGTAGCAGATTATATAGTATGCAACAGCTTGGACTGGGTATGTGTTAGAACTGTGAACAGGAATCACTACAAAATGAAGAGCAGTTATTTAGGGAGGTGGGGGAAGCTAGACTAACAGACTTAACAAAAATATTTTGTAAAATGTGTGTTGCACCGTGCTCCACAGCCCCATGGCAGGATTGCTTCTTGTAGTCAAGATCAGCCTCCTGAGGGGAATGTTCCTAAACCAACATTTCACAGTACAGTCAATAACAGACAGAGAGAGAGACAGGACTCATCAATCCTGGGAGCCCAGGTGGGGAATCTGGTGGGAATTAATCATAGAGGGGGAAGGGAAGGGAAGGGAAGGGAAGGGAAGGGAAGGGAAGGGAAGGGAAGGGAAGGGAAGGGAAGGGAAGGGAAGGGAAGGGAAGGGAAGGGAAGGGAAGGGAAGGGAAGGGAAGGGAAGGGAAGGGAAGGGAAGGGAAGGGAAGGGAAGGGAAGGGAAGGGAAGGGAAGGGAAGGGAAGGTGACCCTGTTCTTGCAGCAGGGCTGGAACAATAAGTTCCTCAGATTGAAGGTGCCTTCCAGTCCAAGCCACTTGGTGATTCTGTGATGGAGCTGTTGTGCTCCTCAAAGTGCTGCCTGCAGGATCCACTGCTCAGGAAACCTCAGCCATGGTGCAAATCTGAGCTAGTTAAGGAAAACCATTTCTAACAGAAGGTAAAACAGGCTGAGGAAAGAAGGGCCTGGAATAAAGAGACCAAAAACCATAGGTTACAGCTGCTTAAGTATCCTTCCCGAACCAAGGGTAATGAGGTTCCAGCAGTATGAGAAGAACACAGAACCCCAAGATTTAATAAAATAGCAGTAACCAAGGGCAAAATTTACCTTTTTCTCAGCAAACTTGTCTTTGGTAACTGCTGCAGCACAGATGTCCCCCACGAAGACACAAATCAACCATGGAACATGTTTCCAGAGTCTTGGCCAACATTACTTGCTGGTAAAGGAATTGCTGTCCTCTTTTTTCTTAATAGAAACATACAATTCTCTCTCATCCTACACTAGTTTGCAACAAATGGAATTTTTAAATAGTCCTTCAACACTATCGGTTCATAATTTCATTGATATTTCTTACTTTTCCCTGATAAATTTTACAAACAGTTAGCTCAGACTACTTCTAGTCAATGTTTTGTCACCCTTGACAGCAGATCAAAAACTCTTTTCCAAATTTCCCAGCATTTCCCTTCTCTTCAGCTCAAAGAAGCCCAGGTGATGTTCTGCAAAGCAGAGGGACCATTTGGCAAGGGCAGTAAAAGCAAGAGTTGGCAATCAAATACCAGCAACAGAAGGGACCTTTTCAGTAAATATTTTCAATAAATTCATAAATAGCCAAACAAAAAGAGAGGGGGAGAGTGCAGTCAGATTTGCAATGCCTTGGAGAATAACTGATCATTACTTACAGGGTAAAGGGGATGGGGCTGGAGCTTTATTACAGATACTCTGAAGTTTGTTGGTTTTCTCTCCCTCTGATGTCACTTACTTTTACATGCTGTCATTACAGGCATCCACGCACCAACAATCTGATAGCAAGCATGCACAGCTCTTTCAGGCAGCAACTGCTACAACATTTTGTTGATACTCTCTTATAGTGAGGAATTTGTACAATAAAAATAAATTAGCTTGGTTTGAAAGCTTACTGTACTAAACATACCAGTTTGTATGCTCAGTAGATTAAATAATGTGCCAGATATAGAGTGTTGCTCCATGCTGATATCAAACCTCAGGCTACATTTTAATCAGAACCAAATACTGCAACACCAACTGCATGGGAGGAGAGAAAAATGGCAACTTTCATGTTGAAATAGCTCATTCTTCTTATGGATGCCTTGTGCTTTGGGTTTATAAACTGACAGTTGTGTCAGTGCAGTCACTAACTTCCCAGGTGAGAGAGAAAATTTCAAAACTCAGCAAGACTCCCTTAGGAAAGGGATATAATTGCCAAATTAAAACCCTCACTCCTGCTCTCTCTGTCACAAAGAAAGCAGGATGCTTCAGCTGACCAGTCAAAACACTTCTGAAGGAGAAGTGCTTAAAAAGAAATATCAAAATACAGTAACAATAGCCTCTGATATCTATTTCCATCTCCACTCAAAGAAGGCACTTATGGTCTTATTTCCTTATGAAGGAGTTGGAACAATAATTTTAATTAGTCTGTCCTCCAACCACAGCAGAATAACATTTTCCTAGCATTTAAAATAAAACCACAGCCCATCTAAAATTACAGCTTGTCCAGCAAAAAATAATCTGAGACTACTGAACTACAGCAAAAGCAGTCCACAGTGGGTGGTAAAAGATAGGAGAGGTAATGCTTCTAGAACATGGGATTGTACAACACAGGGATGAATACAGCCTGTCCTTTTGGGGAGGGAAACCATCAATAGTGTTCAGCCATGACCCCATTTCATGTCTTTTTCTATTAAATTTTTATCTCATGTGTAACTTCAGTTGTAGCAATGACTGGCTCTAAGGGGCTGCAATTCATGCCAGAAGGTTAACTCTTAAAAAAAAAAAAAAAAAAAAAAAAAAAAAAAAAAAAAAAAAGGAAAGAGTCCAAATCCTATGATAAAAGATGAAACCAAATAAATGAAAATTTTGTCAGACATGTGAGGAATCGGTCGAATTCAACCTTGATGTAACAATAGTCTGCTTCACCTACATAACTAGAGAAAAAAATCACAAGTCACTATTTTAAACATAATGACCAAAATGTGTTCTTGTTTTACTCCATTGCAATTGATCAGCACTTGAGATATTCAAGGGAGAAAAAACTCAAAGTCCAGCACTCCAGATTTCATGATAATACTTTCACTAAATGGAATCTTGTTTAATATTTAGAACATTTATTTGGTAATGAACACAGGAAGTGGTGTGCTAGCCCAAGTGAGCATCACCATATTGTCACCATGCCTCTGAAAATTACCACTCTGTGCCCAGGCTGAGGCTTCACAGCAGCCTCAGTTCCCTGGGAGGAGCCAATATTCCATATTTCTGCACACACCTCCCAGTGAGCCCAGGCACAGAGATTCTCCAGAGGCAAACAAAAAACCCAGGCTGTGAATGGATAATTACAAACACATCCAGGCATGTTCTTACTCACAGAGAAGCTTGGATCCTGTGATTCAACCAGAAACACTGGTGCTTATAGGAATTAATTTTAGTACACTGTAATATTGCTATAAGTATGGGTTAAAAATAAAATAAGTAAATAAATATATAAGCCCAAAGTGTAGACCATTTTATCTAATCATCTGCTAATGGTTTTGCTGCTCAGACAGGGTTAATCAGACACACAAAATTATTTCCTGGCACTTTTGGAAAGCTTCTCCAGTGATGATTCCAACAAGACGAAAGGTTTCAATTTTGCAGTGTTTATATTGGCCTAAAGCACATTAGGTTTTATTTTATCACACCCAGTGGGACATATTCATTCAAAAGTCTTTTTTAAGACAGCTTAGAGCAAATCTAGCAGCCCAGTCTGCCTCTCATCTATGAACACTGAAACAAAGATTAATGAAGAATTAAACAATGAAGTAGAAAGAAAAACCTAGAATAAGTACATTTTGTAAAAACAGCACAAGTATTTATTTTGTACATGTTTTACAGGGAGTTTTCTGATCAGAATTGGACACCTAGAAGCATTGCTAATTCTATGGAATATTGTGCTAAACCAATCAGACTGCCTGGAAAACACAGCTGGAGCAGCATTCCCAAGGCCTAGCATGAAAATCCTAAAAGAAAACTGAGGAAGAGTGTGAGAATGGCAGGTGGAGAACTTCTGCCACTGGAAAGATCCAAGGCTTCCCATGCCCAGTCCCAGGCAAGTCCTGTATTGTGTTCCGTGTCCCTGGGGTTTAACTGCTCCAGCTTTGCTCTCCCTGCATTACCTGGAAAAGGCAAGGAGGTGTCAGTGGCACCAGAGCCATCCAAGCAAGAGGTCCCTCAGTCATTAAAACACAACTTTAAAATCATCAGGTTTATGTGCACCTCATGGTGAATTTACATCTCTAGAGTGAAGTATAAAAAATTAATACTCAAGGACTCAATTCGTCTCTAGAGACCAAGTTTTTATGTGTCTTTTGCAATAAGCTTATAGACTCCTAGAATTTTTTATTTTTTTTAATAAAATTGCTGCTTTTTTACACATGCTTCTATTTAGAGATTAACCCCCATGAAATTAAACAACTATACTGTTGGGAAGAAGGTGAACAATTATCACAATTCCACATTTTCCACACACTGATATAAACTGTATAACAGGCCTAGAGGGAAATAATGAATATGTTTTTGCCCTATAGGCAAATCCAAAATATAGCTTCTCAGAAATATGTTAAAAGCATTTTCCCATGCAGTCAAGTTCTTTGAGGTTTTAATGAACTGTCTAATTGGGCAGTTACCCCAATATATTAATTAGATTAAGGCATTTGTGGAACAAATATTACTTCTCCTTACTTAGTAAGTCGTGAAAAATTAGAGAGCACTGCCTTGGTGTTCCTGTATGGAAGGATTCAGACTCGTGATGATGAACTAAGAAATTCTTCAAGGACACAGAACTGGGGTTGGAAGGGACTTCTGGAGCTCCCCCAGCCCCAGCCCCTGCCCAGGCAGGTCCCCTGGAGCAGTGACACAGGAACGTGTCCAGCTGGGCTGGGATGTCTCCAGACAGGGACACTCCAGGCCCTCCCTGGGCAGCTCTTCCAGGGCTCTGCCCCTCCATGGACACAAGTTCTTCCTCCTGCTGGGCTGCAACTTGCTGGCCTTTATTTGATGGCCATTGCTCCTCAGCCTGGCCCTGCCCCACTGAACAGAGCCTGGCCCCATCCTCTGGCCCCCCTTGGAGATGTTTGTATGGATTGATGGGATCCCCTCTGAGCCTTCCCTTCTCCAGCCTGACCAGCCCAGCTCCCGCAGTGCCTGCCCAGCACAGAGATGCTCCAGACCCCAAACCATCTCTTTTAAATTTTGTAAGGCACACCAGAAATCTGGGACATCACATTTCTGAAATGTGAATTCTTCCAGAAGGAAAAAGAGGGTCTTTCAGTAATGTGTCCCCTCCTCAGCTGTGCCCTGTTTCAGCTGCTGCTAAGACATTGGGATTTCATCTATTATTTTTAACACTCCTCCAGGTCTATGTGCATGGCTCTCCTGTGTCCCTGGAACATGCAGCAGTTATGGAACAGACTCATCTTCCCAGACTCCTCAGACTGAATTTTCTATTAGTGGCTATTAAAGTTTTGTTTTCTTAAGATCATGTTGGAATTCCATAGGCACCCTTTGGGCTCAATTAATATTTTCTGCACTTGGAATCAGGGACTCTGGCTGCTAGACATGGACTCTGTCAGCAGAACAACTTCAAATGCATAAAAAAATGGGTGGAGACTGTTCCCTCCTGTCCTCAACAATACAAGAGCCAGAAGAAATAAGTCCTTCTGGGGTTAGAGAATAAGAATTGCTGCTGTACAGGAAGAGAACAAGACAAGTGTAAGTGGTTTAAGTAGGACTTGCATTAAATGGGATCCTGATACTAAACATTATGAGGCTGGACAGGTTTTCTCTTGATGAATAAAGTTCTGTGTGAACAGTTATCAGCTTCTAGATATTACACATAATTTTATTCTATATAATGCAGTACCATTCTGGCACCATCCACATTTGAATTCTTCTCTTCTTTAGTTATACGAGATGCTGACTGATTTTTAGGGAAAAAAAAGGGGGAGAGGGGTGTAGATGGCAATGGGTCTATTCAAAGAGATGATTGTAGTAAGTAGAAGCAATTTTTTAATTCTTTATGTAAAATTCTAGACATATGTACTGCACAAAATTCACCTGAATTCTCTCATAGCTCCTGATTCTCCAAACTGCATTTTCCTTTCCCTCTAATGACCCTCCCCAGCCCTCTGAGTGTCAGGCACTGTCTTTGCAGCATGACAGACCCAAAGGATACAGGATGGCCACAAGAGACCCAATTTTAGTGCTCTCTGAGGATTATGGCACCCTCAGAGCTGTGCTGGGCTACCAGAGCAATGAAAGGGGCACCTGCAGTTCCCCTTCCAGCCAGGGCAAGGGCTGCCAGACCAGGAAGGAGAAGGAGAAGGAGAAGGAGAAGGAGAAGGAGAAGGAGAAGGAGAAGGAGAAGGAGAAGGAGAAGGAGAAGGAGAAGGAGAAGGAGAAGGAGAAGGAGAAGGAGAAGGAGAAGGAGAAGGAGAAGGAGAAGGAGAAGGAGAAGGAGAAGGAGAAGGAGAAGGAATCACTCGCTCCTTTCAAACTTGAGTGCCTTTGGTTTCTGGAGCAGAGCTACCAAAAATAGGCTCTGGGACTTCTAAACAGCCACAGACAAAACAAAAGAACAGAGAACACTTACTGTTGCTAGTAGGTGGGAAGTCACTCACTGCTCTTTAATTTTACTTTATTATTTCTGTTGTGGGGTGGGTTTTTTTGGTGTTTTTTTTTTGTTTGTTTTTGTTTTTGTTTTTGTTTTTGTTTTTGTTTTTTTTTGTTGTTGTTGTTGTTTATTATTATTATTATTTTATTTTATTTTTATTACTTCAGCATATACACAAAATGAACATCCACTTCTAGAAGGAGCATCTTTAAGTAGCTTTTCTTGTTCAGGATTTTTGCTAAAGTTGTTTTGCTTCAAAACTTGTTTTCTCAGAGAGCCATCAACCTTAATACATGTCCTCTCCTGGTACTCTTCCTTGGAAGAAGACATAATTTACAGCTTATCAGACAAAAGAAACCCCACATTTATCTCATCTAATAACATTAGAATTTGGGGAGTTTTGATCTTTGTTATTCAGTCAGGAAAGTTTTCATTTCCCTGACCCTCCAAAAAATTGCAAAATACCTTCTAGTTGAGTAGAAGTATGTGTATTATTCACTACTCTTTTAACTTCAACCATGCTTCCCATGCTATATTTTCAATCAAAAGCAATGACTAAATGCGATGTCTCATCAATTTTAAATTTTTTCTGTCCCCCCAAAAACATTTCCTGCAGTGTGATTCATCCAAGCTGAACTAATCCCAAAAGAAAATCCCAGTTTCCATGTATCAAATTACCTTTCCTAAATGCACAACTGCTCTATTGATGCAGACAACACACTGGATCCTCCTTGTGAGCCCAGATCAATGACCAGGTCAGACTCTCCCCCATCCTTACCCTGCTGCAGCATTTCTGAACTACCTGTATAGAGAGGAAGCAGGAAGAGTGAGCACAGCTGTCACAAGGATTTGTGTTCTGCTGTCCTTATCCACACAATATTCACCACAAATCTCAAAATCACCTGTTGGACCAACAGGACAGTTCATTTCTTGCTTGTATCCTCCTCTCTGGAGCAGAGATGCTGAGTGAGACACAGCCACCAGCTTTAGGATGGCTGTTGAATAATCCAAATGCTTAAGTGGAGTAAGGAATTACATTTGCAGTCATAATGACTCCAATAAAGTGTTAATTTCAGTAAATTCTAAGCCACTTGAATGGATAAGGATTGTTCATCACAGTCTAAGAAGAACAGATTTGGATAGGTAGAGTGCAACACATATGCAAAAACTTTATTTCTCCTTATTTTGATGATACACTCATTGACAGAGATGAAGCTCCCATAACTTCCCACAAGAAAAGTCAGACGACAAGTTCTGGAGGGGAACATTCTAATTAGAGCAGGAAATTTTCTGACCTGACTTTTTTCTTTAGAAAAAAAAAGTCAGTTCCATGAGATCAGCATGCTCCCTTAGAAGGTTTTGATTTCATCAAATGCTTTGAAGGAAAGCAGCTGCCTGGTTCTGGGCCAGTTTCCCAACTGGTCCAGCAGCCCACCCTACAGACAGCCAGGACAGAAGCCACAGGGTTCAGGGCTTCTCCACTCTACTCACAGATGCTCTGGAGATTTGCAGCCAAAATTCCTTGTTTGCACAGCAAAAACATCCAGATACCTGTGGCCAGGGCTGAGGGGCCTTGTGCTGCATCAATGTTTTTTGAAAACAGGTGGAAGGAAATGTTCCATCCATGAGAAGTTGTAAAAGTTTATGCCAACATAGAGCTATTTTACTTTTGTTTTCATTTCCCACAGACCAGACACATTAAATGCCATCTGACTCTGTACCACCAGATGCAGCCATCACTGCATTTGGTTTGGGAGATATAAATACATTAAATTTATAGGAGGTAATTGACATCACATTTAGAAAAGGGCTCCAAGTGTCCTGTAAAATGCAGGAGAGAAGCACACACCGACCTGTAAAGCCAAAGTCTACTGAGCAGGATTCCTCTTTAATACACACCATGTGAACAAAGATGATACTGGGGAAAAAAGAAAAAAAAAAGAAAAAAAGAAAAAAAAAAAAAAGAGAGAGAGAGAGAAATAATTACTCAGAATAATGCACTTAGTAAACCTTAGAGAGAGAGAACCATCTTGGTCATAAGAACAGGCATGAATTATTAGCAACATAAAAGTCATCCAGGAAAATATCTTGGCTGAGCCTGTGGTTTTTTGAGCTGTGCTTCAAAGAGGAATCCCATGAGCGCTGAGAAAAGTCTGTAATGAAATCTGAGCAAGTGGAAACCTTCTATCAGAGAGTCTGGAGTAAAAGTGAAAGGACACAGAAATACATGTATTTCTCTTGTCTTCCAGCTGCCATACTTACTGGGCAGTAAATGAAAGCATAATTAACAAAGAAGTAAATGGGGTTCTGCACAAGAAAGTAATTGCCACTTTACCTAAGGCAGACTTTAAATTATACACACACTGGTGGATGGGAGCAGGAATCAGGGCTTCTCCAGGACCTGAAGAGAATCTGAGAAGTCTTTTGCCCCCACAGCTCACACTCAGGGATATGTATCACCTTTGCTATTTAAGGTGGACAAAAAGTATCAAAGAAATAAGGAAAAGCCTGCAGCTTTCCTCCTACTAGGCTTTTAAATAGTCATTGAGATTGGGAAGATCAAATACTTGCAAGGTGAGGGAAAGGTTTGTAATAGAAAGCGCTCATTGCCATGAAAAGCCATAAACAATGAACACTGCTGGAAATTCAGAATGTTACCAAGGGATCTTCCCAGCCTACAAACCCTTTGGCAGTCTGTAAGGAGCAGCATTACATAAAAACAGGGCTAAAAGGCTCATCTTTTGGAGGGCTAAAGCTGAGGTCATTGAGAACAGCTCTTGTCCTGTAACTATTAAGGAGCTGATCAAACACAGCTGCACGGTGCTATAGAAATCACAACCAACCACCACCATAACAGGGCTCAACTCTAGATTTCTGCTGAATTGTTAAAATAGATTAAAAATATCTGAGAGAGAGATTCCTCTATAAAATACTTGAGTTGAGTGCCTCCAAAGAAGGATCTCAATCAAAGAACTCCCTGGGCACTCATATACTCATAACCCAGTTTCTCAACCCCTTCCATGATGGTTTTGATCAGAACTGATAATTGAGTCTGGAGGCTTCCCATCCATCATTGGGCCCTTCCTTTGTCTCTGTTTGGGTGGTTTATTCTTTTATCTCTAAGATGGCAGCTTCTCTTAATGAACATGGCTTCCTCATCCTCTGGCTTGAGTGCTCTGGGGACTTTTTATTTTCTAGGTAAAAGTTCAGCATAACTGGGTGAAAGTTCACTGCCTGCAGCCCGAGGTTTGGGCAAAGTAAGCTACTAGAGGTGAGCAACTTATGCTGAACAAGTTCTCTGTAAGTGCTAAAAGTGTTATATGTAAGTGCAAACCAAGTCCTACCTAAGTAGTGCACCAAAATCACAAACAACTGAATAAAGCATTGACAGATTTGGAAAACAAATTGCCTCAAATCTGAGGCCACAAGAAAGGCAGAGACCAGAAATTGCTGTGTTGAAAAGAAAGCCTATGAATTAATCATTTAAGCGTACTAAAACATTATTAGTTTTGAACACTGAAGGTGAAAGAACATTTGTTCACCAAAGGTCATTCTCCCAGCTCAGGGGGGAGTTTTAAAGAACACATGTTGGAAAATTTGCCTCAGTATTCATGTTATTTCACCCCTGGGCATCGTTTGCAGTGTAAAGAAATTAGTCTAGTAGCCAATGAGCATCCTGGTGTTGAAACCCTCCAGGAAAAGTCAGCATCACTTAAAGTAACAATACCTCACTGCTTGTTCTCACAAGTATTTACTCCTTATTAAAAAAAATAAAATTATTCCAGGCAGGAGATTGAACAAGCCAGACTGATAAAAAACTACAGATCTACTGCCAGCAGAAGAAAAGGAACTGCAACTGTGAATCTCAAAGCCATCACCTTTGGAAAGGGGAGAAAATTAATGACAGCATTGTTTTAATGGGTGGAGGAGAGTGTGAGCACATGTCTGGAAAAGAGAATTTTCTGAAACAAACTCGGTGTGAACGGGGCATCCCACGCCCAGCTATGGTTTCACAAGGATTTCTGTGGAGGAAACACATTTAGAGTGGCTGTGACAAAGGACATGGTGAAACAACTAAGGAGAAAGTCTGACTGCAATCCAACCTCCTTTCACTATTTCCCTAACTGTCAATTTCAAAGGAAAGTTAACATAAAGTAGCTTTTTCCCATTTAGTTTTCTTTAACAGAGGCAATAGTAATCTCCTTGGAATTTGGTGCCTCTCCAATGTTTATCACACCATTTATCATCCAGATTTCCAACTTGCAGAGATGTATAATATGAAGCACAACTGTTAAATCATGTTACACTTCTGGCAAGAGATACCATTTATCGTACATGAAAGGAGTCCAGGGGCTGATTTATTCAAATGGTTACATTAGTTACTTAATCTGACCAAAAAAGCAACAAAAAAAAATGTTTTAAACGATGATAAGGTACCCTGTATGGATGTTTCTAATACAAATACATACTGAAAGTTATTTTAAAAACTAATATACTGTACTACTGTGAAGGATGTTTTTTAAAATGTACAGTCCATATAATTGGGAGGTTTTGCCTCTATAATTTTATGAGGCATCCTTACTATCCCAGATGGACACTTTTTAATTCCCACTTTACAGAACAAGAATTCTTAAGACAAACTCTCCCAAGGATTCACTAAAATAATGCATTCTGACAGCCTGGCTGGCCCATGCTGGGCTCTGCACACTTCCAGCCCCTGGAAGATGCCTTGAAGGTTTTCCTGAAAAGCTTGGATGCACATACTGTATAGACTTTAATATATGCAGATTAATGTGCTTTATCTATGTACATTAATATATGCAAGTACTTGCATATGTGAACATAGCAAAAAATAATATAGTTACTATCAGAAAATCTGTATTGGTCTAATCAGAGACAGCACTGAGTGCTTAGTGCTGTGCAGCAATTCCTCTGTGTAAAAAAGGGAACCACATCTTCCCCTACTCCCCACAAGAACAAATCAGTGGCTGCAAGCACAACACTTTAGGTATTTTGTGAGACTATTTCACTACTAAAAGAAAAATCTCACTGTTTTTTTCTTCATTGCACAGCAGCCTGACAGGTGCCATGCAGTTTTGCCTGATAACTAGTTAAGGACTTTAATAGTTGAACTGCCTCAGAGCAGGATTTCCAGCACTAAATTATAAAAGAACTCTCCAAATCTGAGCTACTTCAAATGCAGGCTGCTAAAACTTGTTGTGCCTGGAAGAAGAACAAAGGACAAAAACACAAACCTAAGCATTCATTGGTGGCATGGGGGTAAGGCAGGGAGAAACAAGGACCTTGAAGAAGATGACTGACTCATTTTCCACCACCAGAGATGTGCTGCATCACCTCCACAAATCTCTCCAGCCTTTGTGTGGCCCTGTGGCTAGACTGTCCACAAGTGGTCAGTGAAAGCAGGGCAAGGTCAGTGCTGGAAGACATCACAAACTAGGAAACATGAAACGGAAGAAGTGAGTGGTATGGGGCAGCAGGGCTGGAAAGGGACTGACAGGAAAGTCAACTGGACCAGGGGCTCCACGTGGACCAAGAGCTTTTTCAGAGTACAGACCACATTGTATGGCCTGCATCCTTCAGGAAAAGCTTCCTGCAACCCAGCAGCAGAAAAAACATCACAAAATACCAAAATGAGGGTGTAGCTCAACTTGTTCTGTATAAAGTTCTTATTAGAGCAGCCTAAAGGTCAAGGAAAGAGGTGCAGCCATTCAGATAATTCTAGAGCTGGTAAGACCATGGCAGGCTCAATGACAGGCTGGGATGAGTGATTGACAGCTTCTTTGAAGGATGAAGTCAGTTTGTGTGTCTGCCTCATCAAGAGGACCAGGGGAAATGGCCTCAAACTGCACCAGAGCGCCAGGTTGGACATTGGGAGGAATTTCTTCACTGAAAGGCATGGGAAAGGGCTGCCCAGGGAAGTGGTGGCAATAAAAAGGTGTTCAAGGAATGACTGGACATGGCTCTGGGTTGGAGGACAAGGTGGGGATCTCTTGAAGTTTGGCCTTGATGATCTTTGAGGTCTTTCCCAATCTCAGTGATTCTGAGATTCTGTTTTCAGAGCACATTTCACTAAAAGAAGAGCTCTGGAGCTAAGAGGCTACTGTGTATACATGAGGCTGGGGTGAGCCCTCCCAAAGCTCAGGACTGCCCAAGCTTCTGCTCCTCAGCCCTGTGATGTGGTAGAGGAGTTGAAACCAGCATCCAAATTTCTACATGGTAGGTAACGTTGGGTGCCACAGAGACACAAAGAAAAGGAGAATCCATTTTAAGAATGACAAGAAAAAAGTAGCCTTTGGTAACCACTAAGCAATAAAACTGTCAAGATGTTTGAAAATAGACCAATGCTGCAATTTTTCTCACCATACCCAGTAACTATCATGCCTTACAACACTTCCCAGCACAACCACAATTCCCATATTATTACGACAAAGGGTGTAGCAGGGATTAAAAAAAAATTAGGAACAACACAGCACCCTTTGCTGAGCAGCAGATGCGTTTTTACTCCAGATCTACCATTTTCACTGTTGTAGTTATCAAATAGTCACCTCTGCAATAAAACACTTCGTGGTAACTGCAGCAAGCAGCTAAGGGGAAAGAATTATACAGTCAGGAAATGGGCAATAATCACTGAGGCAGCAGAGGAACCAGATGTTAATATGGGATTGTAAACCTCCTAAAAAAATACCCATACTTAGCTCTCTGATGCAAGGGCTGTCTGTGCCATGAGGTGAACAGAATAACTGCATGGATTGGTGGCAAACAAAACATGACTGGACTGTAAAATTCATTTTTCTCTGATAAAGCTGTGGAGCAGTGCATGTGTTGAGAGATTATCCAAGCCTTATTGCCAGGCTGGAGGAGTTCAGTCAGGCTGTGCCTCTGCTCAGGGAATGAATGAGCTCAGGGGCTTCCTGAGTGTCCTTCCAGCCACATCTTCCTCTGACCAATGCCCAGCAGAGACAAGAGGCTGAGTTTGGTGTTGGATGGGTCTGGTGCCATGAGGCTTTTGCCATCCAGATCCTCTCCTGTTTAATTTTTGAAAGGGCAGCAAGGGGTCAGTGCCAGAGCAGAGAATCCTTGTTTGGACATCTCTGGTATAACACACACCCCACTGTGACCTGCACAGCCCACAAGAGTCAGGAGTGATGTGACCACCTTTACCACACCCACTGATGCCTTTTGGGACTACCTAAAAACAGAGGCCACACAAAATTAAGGGAATAAAATGTGATTATACTTATTGAAGGGCCTTTGGATACATTTAGGGAAGGCAGAGCCCACTCCCAGGGGCCATATTATGTAAATGGACCAAACTTATAGTTGTCTGAAAAACTTATGACCATCATCCATCTCAGCGTAGCCTATTGCAGGCTTTTGACTGTCCAAGGTGTATTTTTTGAAGGCCTTTCATAAATACCCACTTTATTCTCTCAATCTTGTCTGGCCTCTGTTCTAGTTGGCCACTCCAGGGTATCCCATGTCCCCCCGTGGCCTCTGGACAGAGCCTGACTAAGCCCAGGGACGCAAAATGTTTTCACCTTTGATGCCTTTTGGGGGCTAAAAACAACAGCCAGACAAAGTTAAGAGAATCAAATATGGTTATATTTATTGAAGAACCTTCAGGTATATTTAGGGCAGACAAAGTCTCCCCCAGGGGCTACACCCAAGAAAATGGACCACTGGTCACAGGTTTTCACACTTCTATAAGTTTGGTCCATTTGCACATTGGGGGTTAATGTTCCAATTAAAGCTTCAGGTAATGAAGTCATTTACCCCAACTCCAAAATAAGTCTTTCAGAAGTACATATTATTAAAAGTAAAAACGAGGTTGCTATAGACAATGGGGACAAAAGAAAAGCAGGGTAGCTGGAAAATCTGTAAATGGTGGCTTGGGAGTAGAAAGATGAACAAGAACAACACTTTTAAGAGAAAAAGCAGAAAACCCATGCAAAAAGCAGAATCTGTAAGCCCCCTTCTCTGTCCTATGAATTGTTAACCTTGGCAGAGAGCAACTAACTCACTGTACACTGGATCCCAACCAAGTAAAATAATAAGCAGGGTTTCAATCAAACCCTACATGCTAATAATGCTGAAACAAATAGTGAGAGAGATGTACAAGCATAATCTATCATTGTGCAAGCTCCTTTTCTTCCCTTTCTTTTTTTTTTCTTTGCTTTTTCTTAAGATAAACTTAATGCTTATGAATACTTCCAGATTTATGATCCCAGACTGCAATTTTCTGGCTTTTCCCCATGTAGGAACAGAGAAAGCATCCAGCATTTTACTAATCAGAGTATAACATCCACCAGCATGTCTGGAAGACACAGCACAAAGAGCTGCCCAAAGGCCCAAAAACTCAGAGTCTTGTGTACACTGAAATCACTCTACTCCTCCTGCATCACCAGCTCAGGAACAGTTGGAAGAAACTGTGGTTCATTATTAGGGAATAAATTCTGTAGCTTATGACACTTCAGAGCTGAAAGAGTTGTTGCAGTTGAACGTGTTTTCAAAAAGAAAATTAAAACTTTGGTTGTTGGCATGTAGAAAAAGAGGCAGAATAAAGCACTGAGGTTTTCCTGCTGATTAATAACCAAAAGAAAGAACTTAGTTGAAACCACACATGTTCACAAGATGATCCTGTTTTCAGAATTAACGTTACTCGACCAATAAAAATTTAATGTAACGTTTTGGCCCAGCCATGAAATGAGAGAGACTCTTGATCAATGATACCAGCATATTAAATAAAATATATCTTCAATGGCTGTTCAGATCAGAAAGAAACCAGAAGTTGTGAGGAAAAAAAAAAAAGACCAAAAAGTGGTGAATGAAACAAAAGCACCATGAAGAATAGTGTTCCTTGCTGGCAAAAGAAATTCAGAATCACTTTCTGCAGAGGGAACTCTGTGAGGAGTCACGGTCTTTCAACAAAAAACCCAGGGCAAGGCACACAGGAGTGAAAAGAGGGTGCTATGGTTTTAAATAAAGAAAATGAAACACAGATAATGCTTTCATTGCAAGGAAGGAAAAATTATCTCCAAATAATGCATCAGAAAAATACTGAATATAATTTGAGAATAAACACCCATGGAGGCACTGTAGATACAATTCTGGATAAAAGTAGATGAGGTTGCCTAGAACAACAACAGTCTTTATAGATGGAATCACAGAACCACAGAATATTCTGAGTTTGGAGGAATCCACAAGGATCCCTGCAGTCCAAGCCCTGCACAGGACACCCCAAAAACCACACCATGATCCTGATAAGGTCATGATTATCATAGGCACCGAAGGCTGAAGGGGGTTAAGAAAATCACAAAAAAAGAACAGAACATACTTTAGAAATTAAAAACACATTAAAGGCCTGACACAACTCCTCAAGCTCCTGAAAACAGAAGGTGTTGCTTCCTGGCAGTGCCTCTGCTGAAAATTTGAAAAATTCTCAGTTGTCTGTGCAGTGTAGTAAAATAGTGTGATGCACAAGGATCCTGTTTCTAAGGTATGAGATAGTTTCTGATATCCATACAGTCAGAAGGAAATCAAACCACATTTGCACACTGCCAGTGATGTGGCTGGAAATATCTCTCTGGTGCCCCATTCTTTGTGCAGCTCCTCAGCCAGATCTGAGGTTTTGAGCCACAGGTGATGCTCCCCAAAGCAGTGACACCCAGAGCCATGGCAGTGTCTCCCATGGCAAATCCTACACCTCTGCTGCATCTCCACCTTCTTTTGATGCTGCTCCACACAACCAGTGCACGTGAGCTCATCATTCTTTCAGCTTGAAAATTACAGGAATGGGCCACTATTACAATAATTGTGAAGAGCATTTTGGAAATTATCTTCCTTTTGATACAGGCTCTCTCCTGCTGTGCTTCAGAGGATGCACAATTGCTGAACCCAGAAGGGTAAATCATCCTAAGGAAGAAATGACAGCTCGTTCTTTGAAAGAAGAGACAGCTAGTTTCAGCACACTGCTAATCTCTGTGATTTCATGTTATAGCTTTCATTTAAGGCAGGCTATAAAATAGACATCTGAAGAATTATGAAAGAAATTATTCTTTCCATAGCTTTCGAATTTCAAAAGAATTTGAAGTAATTCTATAAAACATTTGTTCTACAGCCTTTCAGAGACAAGAAGCCAAATCAACCTCATTACGGTCAAAATTATTTAAGTGTGTCACTTAAACCTGAGTTTGGAACTCCAAATAAAAAGTGCATGATGGTGACCTCCAAATAACCCCTGACTTAAATACAAACCTTAGTCTCAGCTGCTTTAATAGCTCCATAACTCCAGCACAGCCAAGTTTTCCTCCTGGAGTTTTGTGATGATGTTCATTTATTCTGGGGAAATAAGCAAGACATCTACAATGACATCATAATTTTCCCAGTGCTGTGCTCTTTGGAGAGTGTCCTAGGAGCTATAGCTGGATGTAAAAAACCTAAGTGAAACTCTGACATCTCTTGCTAGGGAGAAATAGACTTTGTGCTTTTGCTTTATAAGTTGTTTGTCATATTTCCCAAAAATCAATCACCAAATATAGAGCCAGGACTAGCAAACCACAGTGGGGAAAGTAGGAAGGTTCACTGCTCCTCAGAGAAGTCCCAAAGCTTATCTTACAGCAGGCAATTTGTCTTGTAGGATATGCTAATCAGCACTTGACAAATAAATTGAGAAACAGATAAATTGGCAAATGAATTGAAGATTACTCTTTCTCTGGAGTAAGTGACCCAATTGCTATTTTACAAATTCAGGATGCTTCACTTGATGTCTAATGCTGAGTATAGTTATAACACTTCTCTCCTAATTCCTGGTCAATTTTTTTTCAAAAAAGTGTCCAGCTGACAAAACTGAAGATCTTCCTCTAATATTTTCCAGCAGTTTTTGAGGTCACTTGTACTTTCTTAGGGTTTTGCATTTCCCGGCGTTGCATGAACACAGTGCAACCTTCTCCAGCTGAGATGTCCAACAAGTGTCCCCAAAAAAATGAGGAGTGATTCCTCCTGCCTCCTTCCCGTCATGAAATCAATGATCTCTCATTTCTTACTTTAAAAAGCCAGCTGAAAATCCTCCAGAAGACAGCAGTGTTGTGTTACCACTGCCACCTGTATTGGGCTGCTCCTAGAAATGGAGTAATGAAACTCAGGGCATATTATCTTTATTTGTTTGTTTGTATTTCTATTTCTATTTGTGTTTGTGTTTTTATATACACATTCATGCATATATATGTATTACATAATTTTAATTTTTATAGCAACTAGATTATTGTTGTTTGGGGTTTTTTAGGGAGGGGAGAACTCCTTGGCTACTGAATGATCATTGCAAAATCGATTCTCCACTGCCTAGAGTAATAAAGGGCAGGGCTTCCGCAGAGACCAACACTGTGTCTGCATGAAATTATTCCAGCAGGGCAGAGACAGAAAGATGGGGAGCCTAAGACAAAGGAAAACTGGAAAACAATTTTACAGTTGTGTGTAGCCTTGAGAGGGAGGAAATCCAGAGCTAAAGATCACAGGTTTGGATCTCTGAGCCAAGCAATTTCCTGATTTTACTTGGTTTGGGTTAGAATTTGGAGAAGAACAGGATTACCTGACTGCTGGCTCTCTTGTTTGAAGCAACCTGCAAGTTCCCAAATCTCAGCTAAACACAACTAAACCTGCATCTTACATCTGAAAAAGCAGGACCCAAGTGTGACCCTTTTTCTGGTGTCATTGTTAATAAAAAAAAGAAATATTGTTTATATATGCTTAAAGAGCAGGTAGGAAGTCAATGTCCTTGCCCAGAAGCCTGCCATGCCAAAAGCCTATTTCATTACCAGGAGTATAAAACCAACTTTTCCACACCAAAAACCTGGATTTAGATTAACTTTATGGGGAAATTTGGGAAGGCAGAAAAACATGCTGAGAAGAATAGCTCTTTCCACCTAAAAGAGATGCTTAGTTTCCTTTTCTCTCAGACTTCAGGTTGCTGGAGTCAGATAAAAGCACAGTGGAGACAATAAATGTAATAAACAGCAGATTCTGGAAATGTTTTTTATTCTGAACTGGGCAGAAACCAAAACTTTTCAAAACATTCAGGAGAAGCAATGGAAATTTGTCCTGGAAGAGCAAGTGCAAAGCCTGAGGCTGGACACTCCTGCCACCCTTTTCCTCTCAGCAGAAGCACATCAGCCCTCCTGAGGCTGAGACCCTCCTGAGGAAAAGACAGCAGTGCAGTGCCAAAGAGCCAAACACCTCACTAGCTCCTACAATAATCCCTGAACCTGTTCTCAGCACAGCTGTCAGCAGAACAGGTGTTTTCTGTCCTTGCAACAGTTTCCTCCTGATACAGGAAAAAATTTTGCCCAGGTAACCTCTTTCCTCAGGTGTTCAGTGGTTCCTTTCACTGCTTTCTGTTAAGATTTAATCTCAATTCCATAACAGACTCTTTCCTTTAAGCAATATGATAAAGGCATAGAATATGTGCTAACATTTCCTGAAGTTCATCATGTTTTTTAGCACTCACATTTTATAGTCTATATTTACACTCCAGTTTTTTCTCTTTCTTTACCATTTTTTTCCGATGTTGAATGAAAGGAATTCGCCTTATTTTCAACTTTCTTTTAAATTTCAAAGAAGAAAAAAATTACCAAGGGTTCATTCACATCTAAGTTCCCAGCTACCTCATGTAACCACATTTTATTGAATGTCACTTGATAAAGTAGGGAGATCAACAGATCAGGCAGTCACCCAGGGATCAAATCAGAAGGCTTATAAACTGCTGCTCCTGACATCCAAATGAACCTGTTACTCAACTTTTCTGACAAAAGAAGATTTTATCTTACTGAAGTCAGGGGGAAAGAGCAATAGGGCAGAGTAATTATGTCGACTATTCTTTCCAAGCAGCATTACAATGAGGCTGACTTCTGTTGTTGTTCCTGTGACTCATTCTTGGGATGTTTGAACCAAAAACACTACTGACCTGCATCAAGAGAATCGGCAATTAGAAACAGCAACAAACATATTGCAACTCTGGCAATTTCTAAGAAAGGCACAGTTTTTTACTTTGAAGTAAAAATTCTGCGCATTTATAATCTGCTTTACAGAAATAACAAGCAAACAAACAAAGGAAGTAATAGAAAAATAAACAGAGAGTATGTTCAAATGCTCAGCTGAAATTCACCAAGCAGACAAAGTTAATTTGGTACACAAACATTGCTTAACTAATATTTTAGTTTATCAAGCCATGAAGACAACAATAGATGTACATAATCTTAAAAAAAAAAAAAAAAAAAAAAAAAAAAAGAAAAAAAAGAAAAAAAAGAAAAAAAAAAAAAGTTATTACTAAAATTATTCTATACCTCTATTTCCTAGCTGATAATACCCAGCATAGGACGTTGTGTTCCTCACTCCCCTCTTTTGCACCAACGATTAAGCCATTTATGATAATTGGTGGAGGCAAAGAAGTGTCCCTAAAGCAGTTTCCTGACTTTGGGTCTGGGAAGATCACAGATGTGTCTGAATGGTTGCCGTAACTCAGTAATGATCAGAATGTTTTGTCACGTTAAAACATAAAGGAGAGAGTGGTAAAAGTGAGAAAAATAAGGAAAGAAAAGCCCTCCTGGCATATGGTAGGTATCAGAAGAGAACAAGCAGTTTCTTGCAGCCAGCAGGACCTGGCACACTAGTGCCAAATTCTACCTCATCCAGTTATTCTACCTCATCCAGTTACTTGGGAGAATTTTAAAGAGCCTCATGACAGCTCACAAGTGATTTATCTCATCTAAGTCACATGCACTGAGGTTTGAAATCTCTGTTTTCAATCAGCTCACCAGCACTGCACCTGGAGGGGTGTCACTCCTGCTCATCAGTGGTTTGAGAGTGAGAGACTTGTCCTGCTTAGGGTTTTATTTTTCACACACCAAACCAGGGCCCTCAATCTGGCTTGTGTTGGTGCTTGGGAAAGGGGGCAAACTGAACCAGAGCCAAAATAAGAGTGCAGAATGCCCATATTTCAGGGAATAAAGCACTCCTAATTTCAAGTTATAATACTGTGATACCCCTTTTCAAAGCCCATCCCTACTCGGGTCGCTCACACACAGCACAAGCCAATTACTCCATCAGAAAACACCCTCCATTATAAATAACCTCATACTTCAAAGGCTAACAAATTACTTTGATGCACTTTTAAAGTCAGTTCTCCAGCGTTTTTGCCTGATGGGAAATCATTAAATAGCTCAGAACACCTTGTTTGCATTTCCAGCTGGTGCCTCTGTGAGGAAGCTTTGGCCCCTTTGCCCTCTGAGATACCACTGTCAGTAGCATCCACATCAAACAACCTCAGAATAAACTAGAGGTCCAAACACTGCACGTGCCTGTATTTTTCCAGGGAAAGCCCAGATTCTGCCCTGAAGATCACCAAATCAGTGAAAAATCGTGGTTTGTAATCAACAAAGCAAAAGTGTCACGAAAGCACAGTAACCAGCCATTAATCACATCTCTTTGATAACCCTGACCCTGCTAAAGCACAGCATCTGTCTTGTGTTTTTTATGGCTGGAAGCCAAACCTGGGATCAGGAAACAACTATTTCACTGGTCAGATGTTAACAGGGCACAGCATGTTGACTTTATAACCACCCTATGAGCTCAGAGAATTTAATGAAACTGTCTTTTATTTGGCTCAGCCCCATTTATTAATATTACTGGAGTGAGTAACTCATATGATCCCACATGCACTTGAGAGAGACATGTCTAGACAGACCCAGAAGTGCCCACTCTCTTTTCCACAAGCAGGCAAAACCTGAAGCTTACAACTAGCAAAGCTGGAGTAGCTGTTTGAGTTCACACTGAAAATACTCCCATCATTTTCTGTCAAGGTAGATACATGTGAACAGTAGCAGGCAAGGGCTTTCAACCGAGGACCAGATGGTAAAAATTAGTGGCATTTATGCCAACTGAATGATTAGGGAGAGAGAGAAATGATGATCAAAGCAGTCATATCACCAGAGAGGAAAAAAAAAAAACCAAAACAAAATTAATTATTACAGTACTTGAAAGAGGAATTAGCTAGTAACTAGTAAATCCATCTAGGTTCACAAAGCTAGCTACCACTTCTTGATACCACAGTGGCTGCTGTTTGGCCAGCCCTTGTCTGCATCCTTTATAACACAGCCAAGACCTGGTTGTCAGGAGATCCAAAGCTTGTGCTCCACTGGCAGCTCCTCCTTCTTCTGTGTGGAATTTATTCTTGCACCATTCTAGTTGATTTTGGCATTTCATGTTGCAGGAACAAACTGTGCCTTGAGTGAACAACAGAGGCAGGATGGCAGCAGCTGCATGGGCTTAAATGCTAATGGAGACAAAGGGGGAGTGAGGAAAGATGACGAATAAAAGCACACCTTGATATTCCAGGTAGTGTCTCTCACCCAGGGGACCTGTGGTTGTCCCAGTGCTGGCCAGGGTGTCCAAGGCCAGGTCAGACAGGGCTTGGAGCAACCTGGGATAGTGGAAAGTGTCCCTGGCTCATGGCAGGGCTGGGATGGCATGGGCTTTAACCCAAACCAAACTTGCTTTTATTCACTTCATGCCATTCAAGCTGGATGGAAACTGAGTTTGCTGAACAGAACTGTCCCCTTAGTCAAGGGAAAGGGTGGGCTCATGCCCCAAAAGCAGCTCCTCTTACCTACATTCCAAGGAGTGATTTGCCCCTTGTCTCCACTGGAAAACAAGGAATCCAAGTAAGTAGATTAGGTTCTTACCTTCATTTTAAGATGGCTAAACTCCAGACATTACGAATCTATGCTTAAACAGAAAATAACTGAGTGAAACTTGGCTTTACTCTGAGCTTAAATAGACAGAAGCCAAGGCCTAGACATTTACAGGCTCATTGTATAATATATTTTGAACATTTTAGTTTATTTCACATAAGATTTAGTTGTTCATGCTTGAACATAATATGCCTATTAGAGTAAATTGTAGATTTGAGAAAACAAACACGTCTTGGAAACACTTGAACCACCTCCAGTTCTTTCACCCATGATGCCTAATACAGGCTGCTAAACTTTCCCCAAATAGTCCTGGCTTTGTCTGTCAGAGACATTTCTCTGATTTTCTTGTCTCTCTTTTCCATTCAGTAAACTTCACTACATCATTTAAATAACACAGGTGGAACCCTTAAATATGCATTGTTTTGAACAGAGACAGGAGCAAACACCTGGGAGCTTTGTGTTGCCAACACTGCTCTGTGCAGTCACTCAAATGCACTTCCATATGGTGTCAATTCCCAGATCACAACTACCCTCCCAAATCACAGTTATCCTCTTTTAAATATGCATAACATTAAAGCATGTGATTAATTTGAAGCATTTTCGGTGAGTGAGCACTAAGCATTCTCCAGAGCCCCTGCTGGATGACGACTTTGGTTACTTGAATGAGGAAATAATTCTAGTTCAGCAGCCTATTGTTTTGGGGCCTGATTTTTCCTTCTAATTGCAGGATAAATAGGAAGGAAGGAAGGAAGGAAGGAAGGAAGGAAGGAAGGAAGGAAGGAAGGAAGGAAGGAAGGAAGGAAGGAAGGAAGGAAGGAAGGAAGGAAGGAAGGAAGGAAGGAAGGAAGGAAGGAAGGAAGGAAGGAAGGAAGGAAGGAAGGAAGGAAGGAAGGAAGGAAGGAAGGAAGGAAGGAGCTGATATCAAATGCACACTACAAAAAAAAAAGAAAACCAATTCAGTCCATCACCTCAACTGGTACTTAATGTCATTTTGTACTACAAAAATGTTTTCTGTAGTATCTACCAACTGACTCCTTTTGATGGTGTTTTCCAAACATTTTAAATCCTGAAGTAACTAACAGAAACTAGAAGTCTCAAGGTAACCATATTTCTTATTTAAAACAATAGGGTTAAGATCTTTATTCCTTCCTTCTCCAGCTACATTCAGCTCCCCACACAACGCTTGCAGCGGGACAAAGTGCTTGGAAAGTAAACATATGCCAGAAGGGTATTTAGATAAAATCTGCCATGTGTAAGCCCACAGCTCATGCAGTCTGTCAGCATCCAGTCTGACAGCACCCAGGCACTACAATCAGGTGTGCACCTCACCTGCCACCCCTCCCATGGCCAACCAACCTGTCAGCAGAAGCTGTCTGGCAGGAGAGTGGGAATCAGAAAGCAGCTGTGCTCTTTTTTTTTTTTTTTTTTTTTTTTTTTTTTTTTTTTTTTTTTTTTCTCTCTCTTTCTTTTCAGTTGAGACAAGGGTATAATTATCCAGATGTTCATTGCTGGAATTTGTTGTGGGCTTTCTTCCTCCCTCAGCAGAACCAGGCTCTGAATTCCTCATAAACCAAAGTGGAAAAGGGGATCTGGAGTGGAAGAACACACACAAAAAAAAACCCCCTCTGGCCACATTGAAGGATCCCACTTCAAAATTAGCAGAGTGCAATTAGCTGAAAGAAAAATAGGTAGGTAAAATGGATTATTTTAAACATTCCAGGACTTTTTTCTAGCATTCATTGGTACAGGAAATCTTGAGAATGTTTCTCTGATTCACATAAATGGAAGTACTGAAACACTAAAGATTTTTTTTGAGCTACATCTCCTGGGTACATGTAGCAGGGACAGAGATCTCAGGGCAGTGAGGAAAATCTCAGAGCTGGGAAGATCATAAATCTCTGCTTAGAGATTCAGAGAATCATTAAGGTTGGAAAAGACCTCTAAGTTCATTAAGACCAACAAAGAACAGAAAAGGGGCAGGAGGCCACTTGTGAAACCATAATGTGTGGCCTGTGCAATTAGCCTTTGCACAGAGCATGATTCAATGAGGACAGATCTTTAACTGAAACTTTTTACAGCCAGCCTGAGCATTTTCCCTTTGCTTCTTCCTGTGCCCTCCCTTTGCTTAAGCACAGGTAAGTGCAGATGATCAAGAGCCAGGAACTCCTCAATTCTGAGCTGCACTTTGAGCCAACAGGTCCTAAATAACTGAGGGTAGGGGAAAGCTGTTCCTACACACATTCCTGGAGGGCTGTCTCTGTAGGGCTGGGGACACTCTGTGCCTTTCCCCAGGTGTGTCACACGGGGCTGGAGCATGGACAGGTGAAAGCTCTGCCTAGGGAGGCTCAGACTTTCCCCAAGGTGTTGGAAAAGCTGAGGAGCAGGAATACCAGGGGCTCGGGTACCCCTCACATGCCTCTTTTGTCTGATTTGACTCCATTATTTGGGTGGGGTGCTCCTGAGCAAACAGGCAATCCCTGGGCTGGCCAGTGCAAGGAGAAGTGTATTTTGGTGATACACCAAGTCCTTGAAGTAAGTGAGGAGTTTCCCAACGTGAAAATCAGCTCAGAATAAATCTGCCCTAAAGTATATGATTCCTCCTGTCTTTTAAAAGACAGAAAATTAACTCATTATTTTCGTATTAACACAAAATACTAAAATTTTAAGTCTAAAATTAACTTGAAGTGCCTTTCCCCAGCACAAGGCTTTGTATGTCCAATGCATCCTTTCTGTACACATACTCAAATGCAGATGGACAAGCAAAATGAACATAAGGGCTTCAAACTCTGCAATTCTTACTTCACATTCCATTTCCCCAAAGTCAATCCTCTTGACAGCTGCCTCAGCTGGCAACAAAACACATATAAATACAGACACAGTTGATTTTGGGGGTATCTCTGTTAAAATTTACATAGCCTTCCACCGGGTGTTTTGGCAGCACAGCTGCTTCCAGCTGATAACTCTCTGCCTCCAATCACCACTGTACAGCTTTATTTCATGGGAGCATATGTATAATCATAAACATGATATGAGTGTCCTGCCTGGTTTATTAGTGTGGGTATCTCCAAGGATCACTTGGACATTCCAGACACACTGTGTACTCAATAAAACCTGTGGGGACTTCAGGGAGTAAAGGATTTCAGAGATGTCCTGTAATATTTCCTAGTAAAATTGACACTGTCCTTATTACAGGGATCTAACAGCAATAAAACCCAGCCAGGAGGCAATGAGGAGTGACTGTCATTCCCTAATCACACACAGGGATGCAGGTGAACAGGTAAATTAATAGACAGGCAGGTAGATACATACACACATACTCATACAGAGAGAGAGAGATGCACAAGGAATTTTGAGAAAGGATCATATACAAGTGATCAGACACATCTGGCAGCCCACAGAAAGATTTCTTTTTCTTCCCCTCCTTCTCACAGGAGCCAAAACCTGTTACACAACCCTCCACCACCAGTGAAACAGAGGCTGGGTCCTTCTCTTGTCACCTTGGTTCATTTGCAGGAGTCAGGGAATAAAGCCATGGGTGTGAAAAACAGAGATGAATGCACTTCAGAGGTGTCAGTTCCCTGTCTTCAGCCAGGTAGTTTTACCTGCCACATCCAGGGCAGATGAGATGATGTCGTGAAGAAACTCTGCTCTGCTTGACTGCTCCTGGATGGCAGAGAGTCCCAAATCTGATGTGAGTCTGCAAGGCTGATCCACAGTACACCACAGCAAACTTTGCACCTGTGCATCGTCCCACCAGGTCCACTGCAGATGCCAAAGTACTGGATAAATGAAAAAAAAATTCCCAAAATGCCCCAGATTCATTCTGCCTTATTCCTATTTTTGAAAAAGATGGCAACTGCCTGTGTGTGAGCCCCAGTGAATATTGCTTTGATGTGGAGCTCAGGGGACATATCCTGGTGATAATTCATTTATGCAGGAGCACACAATGAGCCTGGTGTGTTACTTACCCATACTGTCTTCTCCAACGCTGACATTTCATCTTTTTTTTTTCACAATAAATCATCTTCTGAGTAGAACTGAGGATTTCCTTCTAAATAACAGAGCTGACAGTGATACATTTCAACACAACTGGATTATAAAGCTGTCAGCCCCACTTCTGCTCCCCAGTCTCTATCTCTGTCAGCAGTGAATGGCTGTGGAAACTTCAGCCTGAAAACCATTCTGTTATTGAGCAGGTTTTTGCAAATCTGCAGAGGGGAATGGAAGGAGGGAGAAGAACATCCCCTTTTCTCTGTGGTCATTCTGAGGGCATGGACCAGCACAATCAGAGAAATTGAAATTACTAATTACCTTCCAATGGCATTTTTGTGCATCTTGACAGGCTGAGTGTCGGGTGTATACTGAAACATCATTAACCCTCACCAGATAAATTTAATCACATATCTACATCCTGCCCAATGGTTGCTGGGTTTGTACTATCAAGGCAATGGCACTACTGTTGAATTTGCTTTTTTTAATTGCAAAGGAGGTCATAAAATCTGCTGTATAAGAAAAAAAGTGCTCCTACAACTCCCCCTCAGCCAACCAACCCCTGTCCTACAGTCAAACCACAGCCACCAACAGCCTGTGGAACTCAAACCCCACTTCAAAAACTCAGCTGAACAACTTAAAAAGTAGAGTGGGAGGGGTGAACACAAACCCAACTCACCCTCTGTAGCCATACAAACTCATCCCAGCAGAAAACAGCAAGTGGGATTTCACCACAGACAAGGCTGCACATAAACACATCTGCTCAGTGAATGTAATCCATGAAAGACTTCAAAACAAAGTGGAAGACAATATTCAAGCTGTTTAAAAATCATTATTAAATGAACTAGAATCCAATTAAACCATTTTTATTGAAGTAAAAATCCAAAAGAGGACAGTGAAGCCAGGAGCACACAGTAACTTATAAAAGCCCAGAAATTTTTGTGCTATAAGGGATGTGACAAGCACCAAATACTTAAAATGAGGATTTACAATGTTACACAGAGCCAAGATGGATGATTTGCTGAGTAAAAGTCTCTTATCAATTGCAAGACATTAGAGATTAATTTAAAACCTCAAAAGACTTTCTAGTCTTATCAGAAGCATCTGCCTCCAAATGTTCTTTTCACAGGTGTGACCTTTGATTTTTCCTGATTTTTTCAGACTTAGGAGCATCCCTAGGTAGTGAGACCACAGGTGGGACATACTACTGGACGAAGCATTTAATTTTTGTGTGCAAAGTTAAAATCTTGCAGATTCAAAATTTAATACCTTCCCTCCTCTCTGTTACACAAAGGAGAGAAAGGTGATTCTCGTCTTCTGAACATCCTTCTCCAAAATGGTGGTCCTTTAGGATCTCCTATTAGGACCTTTTACAATTTATTTATTTATTTATTTATTCCTCTCTTTCTATCACAAACTCCTTCAGCCTCTTCAGTCTCTCATCAGACAGACAATTTCCCAAGTCTCCAATCATTCTTGTTACTTTCTCCTCAAACACATGTAATGTATAAAATGAAGTCACTTGTCCCAGAGCTGTGACCAGACTAAAACACTGGGAAAAAAAATGTTGACAGGCTTTGTGAGTCACAGTTTTTTATTTGTGTCCAGGTTTGATTGCACCTCCTCCAGTAAATTGATTTGTCTTCTTCAGAAAATGTCAATTGTCTTTGTCAGCGTAAGTTTTTCCACTGCAATGAACTGCAGGAATGTAGAGCTCCAGCATTTCTTTTTGTTAAATTTGGGCATCTGATCCCTGGGAAAGAGTTCTATTCATCTTTGTACATCAATACCATTCCATAGTTATTTCATAATAATCCTTTCTTGGAGAAAAAAAAAAAAAAAAAATGGATGCATTCCTCTCAATTATTTATGTGGGTTAAAAGTATGCCCACACGTAAAAAATAATTATTCATTTCAGCAGGCTGTTTAGCAGGTGAAGTCCAGCTGGAAAAACTAAGCACATGTTACATATCCATGTAAGAAGAGCGTTTCCTGTATCATGGAATCATAGAATGGTTTGGGTTGGAAGGGACATTAAAGATCATCCAGCTCCAGCTCCCTCATCCTCCCTTCTCTTCACTGCATTAACTCCTTCTCCGAGCTTCCCTCTGCAGACTAACTGATCCACTCTCTCCTGAGCACAAATGGCAAAGCTACTCCAGACAGAAGGAAAAGAAAAATGTTTTGTTCACTGCTGCTGTGTAATATGGTTTTTTTAAGCCCCTCCATACAATCACAGCAATCTTGGCTGGAAGAGAACGTACATCTCCAGCCCAAACCATGCTCCAAGGGTCTGCCAGCATCACTACACCAGCTCCAAAGTGGCTTTGACCACCCACTTCTCGTCCATCCTCATGGAAGGAGATTCCTCTGGGTAGCCCAGAACAATTCTGAAAGACATACTTGGAGGAGAAAACCTTCCTAAACCCAGCCCAGGATGTTTGAAAATAAAGAAGAAAGCCTTCCAAAACCCAGGGTGTTTGCTCCCTCTTGTCTTTTCTGCCAAGGCTGCACCTTCAGGTTCACACTCAGGAAACACCTTCAAGTGCACATTTCCATCTCAGTTTTCCCAGTGGCATCTGGACACCTCTTATCACCTGATAGATTGTTGCCTTTTTTCCTAATCTGGAAATGAATCTCAAGATAATTTTAGGAAGGAGGTAATATAAGAGGGTAAGGTAATATGGATCTTTATTTGAAGGCTTTCAGGGGCAGTTATGGAAAGATGTCCACAAAAGTCCATTCACACAGGAGTGAGTATATTTTACAGGTTTTAGGAAATTAGTATAATTGATAAAAAGCATCAATTAGGAGGACAAGCGGTGATGGAATTCCACTCCCCCCCAGGTCTAGCCCCTTCTCTGGAGCCCTCCCATGGTATTTTGTCCATGAAATGTATCTCAAAAAACTGTTTTCAACCTTGGTAGCCAGGAAGAATCAAGATAGCACTGGGGCCTTGTACCCCCAAGGCTGAAGTTCTGGGATTCATTTTGTCTTTCTGCCCAGGGAAAGGGCATGGAAAATTACTGGGAAAACTAGCCACTAATACAATCAGCTACACAGCTACAAATATATGTGTAAAGAATACAGAGAACATAGAAAAGGAAAAACACAAAAACCAAACAGCATCAAGATGAGTGACCACATCTGGTCTGGAGCTGACATGAAGCCATCAAGAGTCACAGCTGCTGCCTTGAAAGCACCAGTCTTCACTCTGGTCATTATTAATGAGAGAAGTTGGGCTCTTAATTGCAGCCTCCACAGATGTGATATCACTGCAATTTCCAGTGCCATTTTTTCCTCCATCAACAAACAGCACAACAGCTCCTTAGCTAAAAGATTCAGAGCAGCTACGAAAACAAAATAATGACAAGTAAAAACACTAAAATAGATGTACAACCGCATAGACAGATTTTCCCATGAAAGATGAAGCAGAAAAATAAATCTGGAAAAGGGTTTGGAAGAAAACTACTGTGATTTTTTTTTTTTTTTACTACCCCCCATTTTTCTAATGACAATAAATTTTCCACACGATTCAACCATGTGAAAAGTCTCTAGGCAAGCTCATCAAATAGTATGGTCCCTGAAGTCCTAAGGGAAAAAAATAGGAAGAAAACAAAAACTCTTAAAACTCAACGGGTAGCCATTATTACGTTTTGCTTAGCGGCCAAAGCAGCTCCTAACAGGGAAAAAAAAAATTGCTTTTCATTCCTGGAGCCTGGAAGGAGCCATGCTCATGCATCTCTTGCTCCCTGTAGTCAGATCAGCATGATATGTCTGTGTGTTTTGCCAGCCCTCCTGGCTCCACGGCGGATGCACAAATGATTCCTGCTCTGTCTTTTTGCTGTTTTATGACCCTGCATCTCATAAACCCCCTCAGTGACCTTCACCTCTCTAGAGGGAAACAAACCCACCAGTTCTCCTGCTTGGGTGATCCACCATCCATGGCTGGGGTGGCTCTCCAAAGCCACCAGTGATGACCCAGCTGTGCCAGCTGCTGTCTGGGGCTTGGTGCAAGCACTGATGATCCCAAACACGATCCTGTTTGGAGCTTTTCAGAGACGCCAAATGTTTCCCTTGTGGCAGTTGTGGTTTATTGTTCTTGAATTAATACAATGCAACCCCAGTTTTAAATGCCCCAAATATTCTAGATGTCAATACTTTACTTACGGGTCCATTACACCATACAACCACCCTCACATTCCCTTTTGCACCCTATTTTCCTTAATTGTGTCCCAAATGTGTTCAATATGAAGAACCATGGAAGATGACTTGACTTTGCTGTCAGCTCTAGCAGTGGCTGAGGGGGAGGCAGAGCCAGCCAACATCATCAGCATGTAGTTGGCAGATTTAACCTATTCTTGATGTCAGTTGGGTTTACCTCATCAGCAAAATAACACCCCACTTAAGGAAAGATTGCTATTCTCCCCTTTACTTAATCTCTTTTTTATTATTTTAGCATGAAAGTCAGCTGCAGAGGAAAGCATTTAAATGTGCTATTAAAGAAACTGCCTTCAATTTTCACTGCCACTCCTAGCCACCAAAGTGAAACAAAATGCCCAGTTCTGGTTTCATGTATATTCTTCATTTTTGCAACTCAATTGCAGCAATTTCTTTATGATTTAATTTCTGTGACTCAGTTGAAGCATTTTTTTTCAATTTAGCTGAGAAGTGAAAAATTATTTCCAAGGGCACTAAAAGTCACAAGAAAAAGTTCAAAGGATTGAAAGGACAGTACCTCTAATTGAAGGACTTATCATCGCAGTCCAACTCCTATTAAAGAGCAGGTGAAAAACACCAAGTTCACTCAGATAGAGGAGATTTAGGTACAGCCATTACACCACCTTTCCTTTACAGCCACCACCACCTTTATTCCTTGTTCTGACAGTCCTCACTCCGATGTCTCCTGTAGGCATTTCGTTTGTAAAAAACAGAAATGTTGCTAACTATTAATCATAAGGATAGGAATTCATTGACATTTACAACACATTTTAAATAGAAACAGAATATGGAAACAGATTTCGCTGTCAGTTACAATCTTTGAGTTCAGAGTCAGTGAAACGACTGTCATCTATTTCAGCTTCAGCCCAAGCAGGAGCAGAAACTCGTCCAAAATAATGTGCAAAGTACTACTTTTAACTTCTTTTAGCTACTTTTTTGAATATCATCTTACTTCACCACCAGTTTCAATCTAATTAATTCAGACTTGCACAAAACAAAAGGATGGGACAGCTACAGAGGTCATGCCACAAGACAAAAACCATGACCCTCAACACTTATTATTTGTTGTTACTGCTACCCATAAATGAGCTTTTGTTCACTAAAGCTGTTGATAATCACACCAATATACACAACTGTATAAAGTAAAGGAATTAATTAATTCCTCTATATGTTGTCGTTCATTTGCTATCAACATTTTGTTGTTTGAAGCAGAAATCAGTACCCTGTGATCCAGGATCAATCATCAATACAGGGGAGCTGTAGAGATCTATTTCCATCAGCATGGAAATAATTGGATAAATGCAGTCAAATAAACAACTTTAGGTCATAATTATTATTTAAACAGAGATAAGAGCTCTGTTTTCTTAGGCACTGAAAAAGCACGTAACAGTCTTCCTCCTAAAAGCTCTATTATTCCAGTCAAGGAAGGACTATTTATTGACTTAACATTTATTTCTGATTTAACATGTGCCAAAAGACAGCAAATGTAAACCAATTTAAGAGAGTCCACAAAAGGCAGTTGAATTAAGATCAGTGCCCTCTGACTGAGTTAGTTGGATTGGTTCAGCTTGAACACCCAAAGCTTTGTCCTGAAAGGTGTCACAGCAGCCACTTTCTGAGCATGTTAAAATTAACTGCAGACCCATTTAATATTCCCAAGTTCTGCATTTATTTGCAGGAACATTTAACAAAGCTCCAAGGACTGGGTTTCTTATCATTTTGGGTGCATTTTGTCATAGAATTATGGAACAGCCCAAGCTTGAAGGGACCTTAAAACATCACTTAATCCAACTTCTGTGGGACAGGGATCCTCCATGAGAGGATCCAGTCCAGTCCATTGTGAAAACCCTCAGTGAAGGGGTGCTCTCTGTTTGATCCTCTCCAGAGATGAGAGATTTCCACCCCAGAAATAACTTCCATTCAGAGTCCAGCCCACAGTGAGAAGATTCAGTGAGGGACACCTGCAGCCTTTCCTTGGTACCATGAAGCCGTAGAAAACTTTGTGGAGCTGGCTTTTGTCCACCCAGAAAACCAAATTTGAGAGCAATCCAAGGGGACGTGAGAGATGCACCTTGAACCAGTCCTGGGAAGCGTCTTGGGTTCAAACCCCAGGTGAGCACCCAGCTGTCCTTGGTTTGGCACTTCTGTTGTTATTGTTTTCTCTGGAGACAAAACTCTGCCTGAGAGCACAATGTGCTGGGAATCTCACCACGTGATTGTAAGCCACTGGAAAAAAGAGCTGGCTTGAAGTGTTGGTTGACAGATTTATCCTTTGTAATAAAAAGGGTATCCCTGTATCCCTGGCTTTATCTGCACCTCCAGAGCTCTGCTGGTCTGTGCAGAGTACAGGAGGCTTCAGCCATACCCTGAGGTGGAGCAGAGCTCCTGCTTCCTTCCCTTCCCTTCCCTTCCCTTCCCTTCCCTTCCCTTCCCTTCCCTTCCCTTCCCTTCCCTTCCCTTCCCTTCCCTTCCCTTCCCTTCCCTTCCCCACACTGAGATATGTCCTAAGCCAGGGTGGGGAGAACCACCCCTTCCCCTTCTTAGAAAAAACACATGTTTTGTGGGTATGAGGGCTGAGTGCTGCTCCAGTGATGATGCTGAGAGGAGGCATCACATTGAAAAGTCCTTCTCACTCAGATTTGGAAACTGCCAGAACCACCCTCCTGAATTCCACCTCTGATAATGAGCTCTGGAAAAGGAGGGAGTTTTTTAATATCAATTTCCTTCTTTGCAAAGCTCTTCAGGATGATGTCTCACTTCCCTGGCTTCTTACTGGCTCTTTTGAGCATGACCATGACATTAATCTCACACCCTGAATAAATTCCTACCGGTCATCTGGAGTCTTTCCCACTCTCCTATGGGAAGGTCTTTCCATCCAAGGACATACAGTTGGTTACTGACCAGTGGATTTACTTGGGACTTTAAAAATTCTTGCGACACTCTCAATTAGCTTTGAAACAGTCATGTTGCTCTTTATTTTTTATTTTTTTTTTGTAACAATGACAAACTACTTCCTGAGCAAAACAATGAGATGTCAGCATATTCACAATATTTCAACATTGTGTGCTAATCCATTTGTATCCACAATGATGCTTCTAAAAAAAAAAAATAAATAAATAAAAATAAGCCAGCACAATGCCAAGGCTACTTTGACTTTTTTTTAAATTTTTTTCATTTTCCTTTCTTCTTTGTTCTTTTTTTTCCTTTTCTTTCTTTTTCTTTGTTTTTTTTTCCTTGTTCAAAATATTGTTGTTCAATTAAAAAAAATCTTGTTCAATATCAGACTTAATAATTCAGAAATGAGACCAATTTGTTTCTCAAGTGGGGCAGTCAAAATAAACAAAGATAATATCCATCAGTTCTAGAAAGCACTGCCCTTCTTCTGAGAGGAAAACAACCTCATCAGAGCTAAGCATTGCCTTTTCTTCTCTGTTCCAGACTGTTATCACCTACCAGTTATTACTATGGAGTCTAAATTCTGGAGACAGATTTATTTTCCCCAAAGTTTAGGCTGAATCCATATCCTCCAATTATCTTCTAATTGGCATGATTAAACATGAAAAGGCATCATGAAAAAATATAAAAACCTGTCTTTTTCTACTTGGTACCTTAACTTACACAAAAGGAACAAGTCCAACTAACCAACCCACTAGAAAATTGAGCCCATAAGCCAAGAAGAATTATTCTCTTTTGAAGAGCTCCATTTGGGAACACCTTTCCAGAGATTATTTAAAAAAACGTGTTTGGGAGAAGGTAATCATGAAAGGAAGAAAGA
Organism: Zosterops lateralis; assembly: GCF_965231275.1. Lineage (NCBI taxonomy): Eukaryota > Metazoa > Chordata > Aves > Passeriformes > Zosteropidae > Zosterops > Zosterops lateralis. The sequence continues at coordinate 75,917,320 of NC_139800.1, forward strand.
AGACTCAGTTCAACAATAGGAGCTGGATAATTCCCACAAAAGTTATTACTGATCCTTGCTTCCAGGAAAAAAAAATCCCCTCTGGATAGATTCAGCTTTCTGGAAAAGGGTTTAAGCTTAACACTTCCATTTCACTGGTGTTTTTCTTTCCAGAAGAGATAAAAGATAATGACTGACTGAATGGCGTGAAATCTTCATGCTTATCCACACCTCTGGAAAATATGCTGGGCTCCACTTCCTCCCCTTCCCACATTTTCACCCTGACATAATCTTTCCTATGCGTTCAAAAAAACTGAAGGTTTCTTTATATCTGGAGGGTGACCAAGTGCTCACATGCCCTGGTCATGTAAAGGCCAATTTGTGTCCAAAGAAGTTCTGCTTGGAATTTAGGAGCAAATACTCTCAGCCATGGGTTTTGTGCCTCCTGGTGAAACACCCCAGAAACCATCAGAAATCCTGGGTTTTGTCTGAGCACCAGAGCAGCAGCCCTGGCACAGGGGCAGCACCTCAGACCCTCCTCTCATGTCTGTCTCCTGGGGCTGAGCCAAGCATCCAGGCAGCAGGAGCAGGTCCTGGCAGCCCAAAATGTGTGAGGGAGGCTCCTGCAAGCAGAGATGATGCTGAAGGTCAGGTAAAGGCTATGAAGAGAGTTTATTGTAGTGCCATGAGAGCCTTGCTGCAAGACACCTGCAGAAAGCACCAAACTCAGCTGCACTTGTTGTCTTTTGGGAAAGAGCCTGGACTTGTGGTCTTGTTTGGTGTGATCCTGAGTTGTTGTTGCCTTAAGTTTTTAGCTTTTATATTTTTCAGATTCTGTAGTGCATTAGTGTATAACTCTAAACTTCATATAAAGTATTAGTTACTGTCTTCATATTTTGGTCAGACAGAGCAATCCTTCCAGGCCTGAGAACCCAAGTCATCATCACAGCCCCAGGCCCCAAAAAGTATAAACAAAAATTAATTGGGAGGGAGCAAACTGGGGGGTAAATTACTTCATTACTTGAAGCTGTAACTGGGGGATTAACTCCTGGTATGTAAATGGACCAAATTTATAATTGTCTGAAAAACTCATGAGCATCATCCATCTTGGGTGTGGCCTCTAGGAGGCTTCTGACCACCCAAGGTGTATCTATTGAAGTCCTTTAATAAATACCTGCTTGATTCTTTTAACTCTGTCTAGCCTCTGTTTAGGCAGGCACTCCAAGGCACCGCTGTGATACCTGTGGCAGCCCCAGGACAAGGATGCTGCTGGACAAGGAGCTGTGGTCTGTGCTTGCCAGGAGGAGAGGGAAAGCCAGGGAGCAGATGCACACCAGGAGAGCTGAGGTTCCCACAGCCTCTGCTCCCCAGGCACCCACAGCTCCTGAGAAAGCAGCCCCCAGCCTGGCTAGAAATGGAGCTGGTGACAAATGAGATCCTGGTCCAGGAAATGTAACAGCAGTGCCTGTGCCTCTGCAAGCTCCTTTGAACTGTGAAGACATTTAGTTCACATTTCAGGCACCATTGATTTCACTGGCATATGTGGTTTTGTCTTCATTTGCTTTTCCTCGCTGAGCATCACCCTCGTAGTTAAACTATCAGTTTCTGGGGGATTTAGAATGAGAGGAAATGTAAGCATATCTAAAACAAAAGATGTTAAAACTTGTATATTTTTACACTGGGTTCAATATTCTAGCCATCCTCCTCTTTCTCTGCTCTCTGAAATGCAGGGGAAAGAAAGGAAAAGAAGAAACTGCCTCATATCCCTAGGAGTAGGGTAAATCTATCACAACAAAGGGTCATGGTCACCACTTTCACTTCCTGAAGAAGAATTTCATTGCCTTTCCCCTGCAAGCCGAGGTTCTTCGTCTCTCTATTGATGAAAAAAAAACTTGCCCTCAGGCTGCAGGAGCACTGCTATTCACCCTAGGGGAACATGGGATGCTGAAATGGTCTGGTTTTGTCCTAATTTAGAGGATGTGAAATGCAAGAAAAAGTGTTCACAGCACAGGAATGATCCAGTGCTCTTTGTTTCTGTTTTCCCCAGACTCCCTGCTCAGAGCTATACTAGTGGGGCAGATTTCTAAATATCTCTGGCTGCAGCCATCTTAGAAACCTCCATTTGTGACAAGATCCTTTAAAGGAAACAGCAAAGGCCACAGCGTGAGGGAAGGTTGGCACCATCCAGTGCTGCTCCATCCACTGGTCCAAGAACCTTCCCAAAAATCTGAATCTAATTTCCAGGATGCTGAATGGTGACAATGTACCAGCAGCTTCATAAGCTTTTTATTTTCCGTCAAGAAACCCATTGCCTCGGATTTTTGGATGAGAATTAAAACAACCCAGCTCCCTCTTGCTGTTTGTTCATTGTTCACGGGCTGTTCCCCATTTGCCCAGCTCAGTGAGCTATTGTTCCACAGGGGCACTGCAAACCTCTGCAAGCACAAACTCAAACCACATTGTAAACAGCACATGGCTTTGTTTAATCCAGAGCAAACCCCTGGGCTTCAGCTGGAGAGGCAGGCACAGCAGAGTGACCTGCCCCCTTTATCACTGCTTTTATATATTGCCCACTCTTTTCTGGTGCCAGGACATGGTGTGCCCCCTTTATCATTTATTTCCGAAGATGCTGCAGCGTGAAATGCTTCTGGGCACTGACTTTGCTGGGGTTGCTGGTTGCTCTGAGGGTCTCCCCTCGCTGGTTAATACAGCATTGTCCTGCTGAGAGCTGCCAGCGAACACTCCCCTCCTTGCAGCCTTCAAACGCAGGCTGTGGATGCCCTCTGCTGCTCCAGCGGTGTCAGTTTAGGGGTTTTTTGCTGATTCTGGAGATATCCTGTTGTTCCTGCGAAGATTACCTACTAGGTATCATTTGCATTCCTAATAAACAGGTGTGTCCTGTCAACAGGCTTTTGCAAGTATTTCACAGCTCAGAAATCTATTAACACGGAGCAGAACAAAGTGCTCATCACGGTTTAAATTGTAGGTTTTCTGTTTTGAAAATGTGACGTGCTGTGGTGCTGTTTCAGCAGTTCCTACAGTATCATGGAAAAGGAGAGGAGGGCATTATAATAAAAACACCACTTGTTAAACTCTCTAATTCCACCAACTTTTACAGATACCACCCTGGGCTGGGAGCAGTGAAGAGCCAGGTCAGTGCTCTGACAGTGAGAAGGAACCCACAGCAGCCAGGGGTCCCTCAGACAGGGGAGCAACCTGGTCTGATCCCTGAGGAGGGACAGCAGTGGGGAGAGACTCTTAAAAAATTAATTTCTGTCTTCTCTGAGGATAAGCACAGAGCATGAGGAAAGCACCCCTCTGCAGCAGCAGGGGGAGGTTGGCTCTGTGGGGTGATCCCACAGCACTGTCACCCTTTGCAATTCAAGCAGTTAGCCAGGATTTAGGGACAGACATGCTGTTTCCATTAGAAGTAGTAATTGATGAAGAAATCAGATATTTGCCCGATGCACTCCTATTTTTCTGTACTGAATGTACAAAGCCCCATTTCCCTTCCCCCATTGTGTTCGAACAGCAGGAGACAAGACTTTTCCGTTCAAAACTCCAAAACTTTTTCCAGCTAGGACCCTTCCTGAAGACTCTTTCTTACCCTTTTCCTTATGGATGATTTGCAAACATGGCTTTGTGAAGTCTGTGACTTCTCTGTCAGTGGCTTTTCCACCCACACTGCTCTGGGTGCTGTGTCCCACAGAGTTTGGTGGGATAATCCCAAGGTCTGCACTTTTGTATCTGCCCCCAGTGCAGGCAGCACTGCCTGGCTCCTGACCAGCACCACACCTGGTCTGCACCTTGTTTCCACCAGCTGCGATGGAAAAGGGCTCCCTCAGGGGCTGTTTTTCTCTTTTCCCAAACAAAGGATGTCTCTCCACCTCCTCTTCTGTGAGATCTCACTCCAAGAGGAGGCCTGAAGAAGCATTGTCTGTCAGTGCTTGGTCCTTGAAATACAGATTTCCTCTTGTTAACAAGTACTAAATTAAAAGGCAATAACCAGGTGAAGAAAGCAACATGGGGAGAGGATTTCTCCCTCCAGGTATAAAGAAATTTTATGCCGTAGGAAAGAAAAAAGAAAAAACCATCTGACAACAAAGCAGAATAAATAAACCTTCCCTCACTCCTGCACACTACACACAGCTGTAACTTCAGTGCTTTCTGGAGAAGGTCACGGAGTCCATCTGCTAATGGGTTTCCTGCCTGAGGGTATTTACAGAGAGAGCACGTTTGATGGACAAGGGCCATCACGGGTGAAAACAATTTGACAGTGCAGAAGATGAAAGCAAAAAGTGACCAGAGCAGCTCAGAGCAGTGTCCTTTGAGGACACGTCACAGAAAGAGCTTGGACACTGCACCCTTCTGGCAACAGCTTTTGGACAAAGAAAGATACTTAAGAAATACATTTGACAAAGGCTGTCATGAAAACTGCAGCTCTGAGCAGAAAACAGGGGAGGGACAGAGGGAGGGAGGAAGGAGCCAGCACACGTGGAGCCATGCCTGTGTCATAGGGAAGAATTCAGCTCAGGAGATACTTTTCAGGTAAATGAAAAGCAGATATGCAAGGAAACTGGCAAAATATGCTAAGATTGTGGAAGGCAATGAAGAATTGATTGAGCTTTTATTGATAAAGATATTATAAACTCTCTTTTATTATTACCCTTCATATTGCAAAATGTTCAGACCTGGAGAAAGGGGCCACATGAAAAAAGTGCACGAAGGGGTTTTTTTGTCCTTCAGAGCACAGGAGTTGCACACTCTGACCATCACACATTTAATTTACCTCTTTAATTACCAGTCACCTGAAATTACTCTCATCACCTTCCTTTGTCCTGTGCCCTTGCACCTCCCTCTCCTGTGACATGAGCAGCTCCATCCAGTGAGCATCAGGACTCCACCTGTAGCTGACAATTCCTGATTGTTCCCTAATCCCAGCTCTCTGCTGAAGGTAGAGGCGACGGTTTCTATTGAGAAGAGGTTTTGAAGCCCCCATCACTCAGCCATACCACCATACCTCATCCTTGGCCTCCTATGGTGCAGTGCTGGACACAGGAGCCGCTCTTCTGCAGTGTGAAGGATTTACCCAGTATAATTCTGCTTTTAAACCCCATTCAGTTGCCAGCCAAGTCACTGCCAGGTGTGGAGCTTGCCTGCTTGAGCCTGCTTCCATACAAACTTTAGGCTGGGCAAGCCAGCTCTTGGCTTTGCTCCTCCAGCTCCAGCCCAGTGGGAAGCAGTGAAAACCATATTGTCCAAAGAGATGTCACTGTCACTCTCCACTTGGCACATACTTCCAGTCTTTTTCTGTCATTGTTTGCAAAATGGTTTGGTTTGGGGTTTTTTTTTCCTTGCAATAAACTCCTGCAGCTGGCAGTTTATTTGCCTTTCTCATGTTTCCCCCCATAGTACAGGCATTGTTTCTCCCTTCCTCTCAGGCCACTCTGTTTCTCATTAGTCTGTGTTTGTCTCTTGTTTTATACGTGACAACCAAGCTCCATTATTATTACACTTTCAGCTTTCATCATCAATTCTTTTCTGCTCTGCTGCTGCAGAAGACACCACAGGGACAGTGTGAGGCCTGGATCACCAGCAGCTCCACAGCCTGCACGTTCTGGGTGCATCACCTCCCCATCTGCAACAGAGAGCAGGAGCAGATGTCTGAGTCAAGGTGGTTGCCATTTCTTCAGGAACTTTGGCCCTGCATGAGGGCACAGGTTCCTTTCCCACAGAAAGGAAGGCAGGGAGGGGGGCCAGAAAGGGTGCTCAGCTGTGGGAACATGCAGCAGTTTGGACTGTGTGATTGTGTCCCATTTTCTGACATGCAGAATGGAAGTGCCCTAAATTTGGGTGTCTCAGGGGACAAGCGCCTAAATTTAGAGGTGTCCCAGGGGACAAGCAGCAAGTTGGAATGCTGGAATCATGACCATGGGGAAAAAATAACTGAGACAACCTGTGTGAAAGTGAATGTGAGAGGCTAGACTCTGATTAATGACTCAAACACTGGACCCAGTGCTGGACAAGCCGGGACTATTTGTGCCAATGGATCAAACAATGGTGGGTGCTCTGCTCATGATGTATGCACTCATGCACAGCCTGGGGCTGCAAACTGGGTTCTCAGATAAGGGAAGAGGCTGATAAGACTAAAGGTGGGCTGATCTTATCATGCCAGAGTCCTCCCTTACATACTGGCTCAGCTGCAGAGTCTCACACATTCACAGGTAGGATGCAGGGCTTCACCTCTGATGGGCCACGATGGATTCAGGTACACCTGAACCTGACCTAAGAGACACCAGCAACATCTTAGAAGGTGTCAAGGACTCATGAGATGCCCCTGACCCACATCACCAGTGTCCCAGCCGTGACCCACATCTTTAGTGTCCAGTGTGAAACTCCCTGGCCTGGGGGAGGTCCCTGGGTGTCCCCCCTGAGCCTGGGTGAACACAAACCCAGAGGTTATGTTCCCTGGATTCTGCCCTCCACCACTCAATGGATGCAGTCTGCAGCCACCAAGAAGACTAGAGGAGGAGGAACAACAGGGCTTCATAAGAATCTACAGAGTGGTGCCATCATATCTACTTAGTCTGTTTCTCCGTCATTTTCTCTCTTTTCCAGCCCATCCCTCCCACACACCTTTTTTCTTATCTCCCTCTCAATTTCACATTTACTGTTAAATAATAATCCATATTATTGATCTCAACACATGGACTTGTTTGCACCTTAATTGGGGCAGAGGCATCTCTCTAATAATTCAAATAGCCAGATCTTAACAGTGAAGGACTGGGTAAAATGCCCAGCAAAAGATTTATCAGCAGGGAAGTCCCTCAGAAAAGGAGAGGTCTTTTCCCTCTGTTACTTTTCAAGCTACCCTGAACCCTGAGGGACCAAGAGCCCCTTCCCTGTGCTGATTCAGCCTGACACGCATTTCACCCAAGCATCTTCTCCTCATCACCAAAATCACACTGAAGAATGGGGCTCCAGGCAGGTGTTGACACTCGCTCTGTCAAACAGATGTCTCAGGTTAAAGAGTATTGATGGATTTTGAGTGTTTTCCATTAGCACAAGCTGCTACTGGGCAATGCCATCATTTTTTCACAGGAGAAAAAAATAATTTTTTTTCAGGACAATAAGGGTTGTGTCCAATTTATTAACATTGCACAGTCATTTATGTGCTTTAAAAACAAAAGCAGCCCACTGCAATCTCCCACCAGCTGATCTTGACATCCCAGGCACAAATCAGACTTGCCCCCTGACACTAAACCTATCCAAAGCACAGTGATTCTGCAAGTATTTTCCATGGAGAATCTCATTTGTGGAGTGAACAATTAAATCATCATTTTGAATTTCTTCCCCATCTATTCCTCTTTACAAAAGAAAGCAATTCCTGTCACACTTGATTAGACTTGATTAGGAAACTGAAATCATTGAGATTTTATAAAATTTAGATTCTTCACATTTTCAGATGTTTTTGAAATATGGCAAAAAGCTGTGCAAGGCATTAATTAGGAGGGAAAAAAATAGAAACCACAACAAAAAAAGTCAAATGGCTCTTGTCTCAGGGGTTTGGTTTCTTCTCTCTGGGGTTTGGTTTTTCTTTGTAAATACGTGTTCCCATATTTACAAAGTCTCAGAATCATCAAGGCTGGAAAAGACCTTCAGGATCATCCAATCCAACTGTCAGCCCAGCACCACCATAACCACCCCTAAAACATGACACCAAGTGCCACATCTGGCACATCTGGACACCTCTTCAGACAATGACTCCTCCACCTCCCTGGGCAACTTATTCCAATGCCTGATCTTTACTCTTTCTGTAAAAAAATTCCTAATATCTAATCTGAACCTCCCCTGGTGGACCTGGACCTCACCTGACTAAAGAGGAACATCCCCATGGAATTCTGCAACCCTGGTCCTGTGGGATGTCAGCTCCTGAGCAAGGGACCAAAGGCACACAGCCTACAGATCCAAAGGGGTAAAATGAACTTCAGGTGTAGCCTTTCTGTATATCCAGAGGATGGGAAAACCCTTGGACTTCTAAATTAATATCCAGTGTTTGGTCCTTGAAATATAGATTTCCTCTCGTTAGCAGGTACTAAATTAAAAGGCAATAACCAGGTGAACAAAGCAACACAGGGAGATGATTTCTCACTCCACATATAAAGAAATCTTATGATGCAGGGAAAAAAAATTAAAATCTTGCAACAAAGCAGAATAAATAAACCTTCCCTCACTCCTGCACAATACACACAGCTGTAACTTCAGTGTTTTCTGGAGAAGGTCATGGAGTCCATCTGCTAATGGATGGTAGCAGAACAAACTGAGAAGTGAACCTAACAAAAAACAAGCAAGTGCTGGATGCATTTCAGCTCAGGGTCCTAAGCTCTTTGGTAGACCTGGATCCCAAGACAACCAGAAGCACCATTTGGGGGCAAAGGAGAAGGGGAGGTGGGTGTGCCACCATTGTGAGCAATCCTTCAGCGTGGTGGCCCAAGCACATCCTCAGTGGGCACCATGGGGACTGAGCAACATCCAAACCGTGCTGGGCTTCAGTGGCAGGAGAAAAAAGCTACTTGTGGTGAGTCCTAGGTGGTCATAGTTACTTCTGTTGAAGGTAGGCTCTTAAATAAATGCTCAGTGAGGAAACAGCCACATTTGCCACACTGTCCCACGTACGGTTTGGTCTTGGAAAGCATTTACGGCTTAAAGCCCAAAAATAGTTTCAGCTCAATGATTCCTTTGTACCTTGTGAAGTTAATAACTGCAAGTTAATAAAGGCTAACTCAATTTTCCTTCAAACGAGAGCGTCAGGTCTGGTTTTAATCATGACTGCAGTCTAGACCAGGAATATTGTCTAATTAGAACCCGGATGCAGACAGCGCCGGGGTCGCGCTCACAGGTGAACTTGGAACCACAATTTCCGCTTCTCTCCCTCCCCCAGTTTTTAACCAGCCTGAGATGAAGGTCTCATTGTAAAATTATAAATCCTTCAGCCATCCCATGCCAAAATTAAGCCAGCAAGAATGGTTTACAGCTTTCTGATCACAGTCTTTTCCATTTGCCCATACAACCAGTGAGTGAGCTGCATTTGCCATGGTTTTGATTGTGAGCCAGTGACCAACACTTGTTTTCACTGAGTTTTCCTGGATCAAGCACCCAAAGCCATTTTTAACAAGGACAGAATTACCCAGAATGCAGAGAAGAAAGGTTTGATCTTGGAGGTCTCTTCCAGCCTAGTGACTCTGTGTGTGTGACTCTGTGTGTGTGATTCTGTGACCAGCCTTCGTTCTCTATTGGACATGGGAGGGAACTTAGTAACTACAGATGAGGAGGAGGTGGAAGTGCTTAATGCCTTCTTTGCCTTAGTCTTTAGTGGGAAGATGGCTTGTCCTCAGGACATCTGTCCTCCTGGGTTGGTAGATGGAATGTTGTGGCCAGCAGGAGCAGGGAGGTCATTCTTCCCCTGTACTCAGCACTGGTGAGGTCACACCTTGAGTGCTGTGTCCAGTTCTGGGTGTCTCAGTTTAGGAAGGACATTGAGTGCTGTGTCCAGCTCTGGGCCCTCAGAAGGACATTGAGACCCTTGAGCATGTCCAGAGGAGGCAACGAGGCTGGTGAGGGGCTGGGAACACAAACCCTGTGAGGAACAACTGAGGGACCTGGGGTTGTTTAGCCTGGAGAAAAGAGACTCAGAGGTGACCTTATAACACTCTACAATCTCCTGAAAGGTGGCTGTGCTCAGGTGGGGGTCAGGTTCTCAACAGACAGAATGAGAAGACACAGTCTTAAGCTGAGCCCAGAGAAATAAAGGTTGGATATTAGGAAGAAGTTTTTTTACAGAAAGAGTAATAAAGTACTGGAATGATCTGTCTGGGGAGGTGGTAGAATCATCATCACCATCCCTGGATGTGTTTAAAGAAACACTGGATGTGACACTGGGTGCCGTGGTCTAGGTGAGGTGTTAGGGCTGGGTTGGACTCGATGATCTTGGAGGTCTCTTCCAACCTACTGATGATGTGATTCTGTGATTCTGTGTGTGTGATTCTGTGTATTAACAACATGGGTGTACACAACTGGTTTATAAAAATGTGTTGCTTTCACTTGGGCGCAGATCCTAGCCCAGCACAACACTTGGAACACACATCTACCTTTAATTTAAGTGGAGTTTAACTAAATGCAGATTTAAACACAAAAATCATACTGGTTTTTAGCTCACCACCATTTCTGCTTCATAAAATTACCAGTGAAAGAAGAGGGTCAGCATCTGTCCACTCCTTCACAGCAACAAATGTGTGAAATCACAAATAAATTGCCCACCTTTTTTCTTCTTTTAATAGAAGATAAATGATCAGATTGTACATCTGTAATTACACATGTGAAAAATGGAATTTTTTTGTAACTGTGAGCAAAAAAAAAAAACCAAACCTTGTGTTTTGTTGGTTTTTTTTTTCCAAAGCAAATTACTACTTTACCAGTGGTCATCAGATATTCCTAAATAAATAAATAAATAAATAAAATAAAAAGGATCTTTAAATAGAGGCTAGCATTAAATTAAAAGCATAACTCAGAAGAACTCAGAAGAGATAATGTGTGCTGCTTGACCTGGTTCGCTTGTCAGACCTTATCCTTTATCAGAAGTGACTTTCATGCAGGCTTTACCTAGAATCCTTTCTCCTTTTTTGGTTGATTTTTTAGGGTTTTCATTTTGGGGTTTTTTTGGGGGGAAGGTGGGAGGGAATTGACTTTTTGGGGGTGTTTTGTTTGGTTTTTTGTTGTGGGGCTGTTTGCTAGGTTTTGTGGTGGTGGTGTTGGTATTGTTGTTGTTGAATAAGTATGATTCAGAATTCTTAGTTTGAGAAAAATACTAATTATAAGAAAACCAATTTTTTTTTGCTTTACTATATGTATATAACAATAGCTTCTTTCTCTCTAGCAGAACATAAAATAAAGAAAATAATTCTGTTGATGTGATAGTACTTGAACCCAGAACTGGGAAATATTCATGTTTTTTATCAATCTAGTGCTGTCACTGGAAAAAAAAAAAAAAAAAAAAAAAAAAGATGAATCTGCCTAAAGTTTTCCCTCATCAGTTGCACAAATAACACAGACAAAAACAAGCAAGCAAACCACACCTGTGATTGGAACCAAGTAAAGCATTCAGGGTATTCAAGAGTGAAATGAAAAATATGATACTGAGTTTGCATGCTAATTATGTATATTTCTGCCAAATATTCTCCTCTCATAGAGCCCTCAGGCTTCAAATCTGCTGGTGCAACTCCTTGACACAAAGGTGCAACTAGATTTTGAAATCGGTGCAATTGGTGGTAAAATATAGTGATTTAAGCACTGAGTTTATGTTTCTGTGAAATTACATCTGTCCCTTTGAAATTTCTGAAATTTCTTTGGGCATGGATGTACATGAAGAAAAGAGGAAAAGGGGGAAAGAGAAAAAGGGGGAAAGAGGAAAAGGGGAAAAGAGGAAAAGGCGGGGGGGGGAGGAAGGAAAAAAGGAAAAAAGGAAAGGACTCTTCTGGAGAAAAATAAGAGTGAGAGTCTTTCCAGTGTAAAGAAGAATCCCTCTTGATTCAGATTTCAGCACCTGTGTGTTGTTCAAACATGATAACATCCACCCTTCTCCTCCTCCTGCTGCCTTGGCCACTGTTCTGTGCTTTGTCACCTTCCCCAGGCTCTGACACAAAATTGTTCCACCTGTGGTCACATCTAATCAATCCCTAAATGCATCACATAAAATTCTGCCCTTGGACTTGTCCCACCATTTTTCTTCTCATTTTTGGTTTCTATGGCTTAAGAACAGAGGCCTTATTTCTGTCAATTGTAACACCACCCTGGTTTAATCAATACTTACACTATCCATTCATTTGGACTTAAAATTATTGCAGACTCTCTTCAATTCCTCATTAACCTCTGCTTTCCCTGCATTTCTTCATGAAGGGAGGGTTCTTCCAAGCAGATCTCAACCCTTTCCTTGCAAGGACTTACCCTTTGCAGGGATGGGAGCTCTGCACTGGGCAGCAGCTTGGCTTTAAATCTCTAGAATTTTCTCTCTTCAAGTTCTCCTCCACATCCCCACACCTCTGAGTGCCTTACAGCCCCCAGTGCTTGAAACTTCAAATCCTTCTTCAGTACACAATATTTGTCAATGGGACAGTCACATCCAGTCCCAGGCACAGGAAAAATTTCTCCACCTCCAACGGGACCTGAACTACACCCCCCAAACAATTATTTGGGCCACCTCATCTGCACACACTGGCCTCTGCATCTCCCAGCTCCTCCTGGGCTCTGCTCATCCTGGTCAGAGACAGGTGTTCCTCCCCCTTTTACCCTCAAAACTCTCTCTAGTCCTGATTTCCCATCCCAAATGCCACCAGTTATGTGGATGGTGTGGCTCCCATCACACCACCAGCAACCAGCATGGACCAAAGCCTACGTGCACAACCTGTGGTGTTCAGGAGACTCTGAACAGCTCCAGCCTGGAATGCCAGCACTGCCACACTGATTTGCACTTTCCACACCAAAGTTTTCAATAAAACTGTGCAGCTGGAGTGGTGATGCCTGTCTGGAGCTGGGCAAACACCAGATGGGGGTCCCTTGCTCAGGTGTATGAGCCCATTGCACTGATGAGCATATCAGAGCTCTTCACCATCAAAGCCAGGGAAATGCATCCTCTGGCTTATCAGACAAGGGAGCCAGGAGACAGGTAAGCCATTAATGCTCTTTCATTAAACAGGGATGAACCTTCATCTGGAACAGCCTTTGGTGCTGAGCCATCTGTGTTCAAAGAGGAGCTGAGGATGGAAGTGGAGCTGGCCAGATTGCTGGGACAACTGGGGAGGAGCCAGGGCCAGCACAGAGGATATGGGAAAGGCTCACTTAGCATATCAAAGTGAGGGAACGTGATTGATCTCTAAAAATACACCAGTGGGTAAACCCTGGGGAGGAAGAACAGCTTTCAGGCTAAATAACAGCACTGGCACAGTAACAAAAGGGTGTAAAGCTTGTGGTGTTGTACAGCTTCCTCTCGAGGGGCAGCATAGAGACAGCTCCTGTCTCTGCTCCCTGTGACAGGAACAGCACCCAGGGAATGGCTGGAGAGGCAGGGACAGGCTGGAGGTCAGGGAAAGGTTCTTCCCCCAGAGGGTGCTGGCACTGCCCAGGTTCCCCAGGAATGGGCACAGCCCCAAGGCTGCCAGAGCTCCAGGAGTGTTTGGACACGGCTCCCAGGGATGCACAGGGAGGATTGTTGGGATGTCTGTGCAGGGACAGGGGTGGGACTGATGATCCTGGTGGGTCCTTCCAGCTCAGGATATTCTATTCTATTCTATTCTATTCTATTCTATTCTATTCTATTCTATTCTATTCTATTCTATTCTGTTCTGTTCTGTTCTGTTCTGTCCTGTTCTGTTCTATTCCATTCCATTCCATTCCCTTCCATTCCATTCGATGGCTTACACACCAGAATTGGCAGAGGCAGAAATCAGTGACTTTTAAATAAGCATTTGACAAGTGATTCTTAATTAGACCATGATGATGGTCTGACTTTGACAGGGCAGTCCATCACATCCTCTGTTTTTACCTTACTATTGACTCCCATTAACCATGTCATGTTATTTCTCAATCTTTCATTTGTTCAGGACTTGTTCCCACTAAGTCCATATGGTTTTGCCTCACTGGTAATATGGGATATTATTTTATCATTATTCTCTATGTTCCTACATATCAGTCATGAGCCTTACATCCCATATAAAACTGGAAGGCTGGGAAGCAAACTCTGTGAGGCAAAAGTGTACAAAGTAACATTCTTCTTAAAAAGCAAAACTGAAAAAATGAATGATTTTGCTTCCCAGGTTATTGAATACAGTACCAAAAATATCTTTATGATTTAGGAAATCCTTAATTTCTTTTGAATATCATTTTGTTAACATTTTGTTTGCTTGACACAAACTTTCAATGTTCCAGTCTGAAAAAACTTAATTATTCATTTTGGAATTTTAAAATTTGCCTGAACCTAAGCTTTCTAGTGAATTAATCATAAGTTCACAAAGTCTTTGGGTCAAGAGAAAATTTTAATTGTCAAATAGTTATGCAAAACATTTCAGTCAATCTAACAGTGCAATGATATACAAGCACTTTTACATGACACAGAGCACTCTAATAAAAAACAAAAGGAAAAGAAAATAATCCACACATGGCATACATTAAATGGCACATTTCAAAGAGTCATTGTAAACAGAAAACCAAAAAAACAAGATAAGCTTTTACTGAAATTATAGAAATTAGTTATTGAGTTTATACCATACTACATATTGTGAATGATCCAGGGTAAATATCTAAAACTTTCAGTGCTGAACTTGGCAGATGACAGAAAGACTGGGGCAGCAATAAACAACAAGGCAAGAAGAGGGCATAACTGTGCAGACCCCTAATGCTGAATGAAGAACAGGAAAATCTTTATGCTCCCTTCTAACCCAAACCATTCTGTGATTCTGTGGGGATTTTGTGGGGATTCTGTGTTACTACCAGCCCCACCCGAGGCCCCTCTCCCATGGCTGGAGGGTCTCTGCTACCCCAGACACCAATTTCCACTGCAGGGAGCCAAACCCTCTCCCCTCAACACCCACCCTCACCCCACCTCAGCAGCCCCTGAGCCCTCACTGTGTTCCAGGACAGGGCAAAGGGACATGACAGAGTGAGAACCACTCTGTGATCTTCTACCAAGCTAGCAGTCTGCTTCTGAGGCTACTTGTTTATTTGACCATGCCCAGGGTTTTCTCAAAATATACCTTCAAAAAGTTTCTATTTATCATGGTAAGGAATTCATAGAAATAAACTTTTTTTTAATGAGTTTCTTGTTTATTCCTTTTCAGATTAAGCAGATAGTATTACCCATAAGACTCCTCCCTTCTTGTATCCCCATTCCACATCTTCCCTTCCTCTTTTCCCACAGCACCCAAGGCCCAAAGCAACAATCTGCACACAGAAGTGTTGTCATATTGAAGGAACAGTTTTTACCTTTGGAAAACTTTCAGAAAACCTTCAGAAACCTTCAGAAAACCAAAAACATTTTTCCCTATATTCATCTTTTTAAAGATAAGAATATAAGAGGTAATATCACAGAATCCCAGGATATCTGGGAAGGGATGTCTGGAGCTCACCCAGCCCAAGCCCCTGCCCAGGCAGGTCCCCTGGAGCAGTGACACAGGAATGTGTCCAGCTGGGCTGGGATGTCTCCAGACAGGGACACTCCAGGCCCTCCCTGGGCAGCTCTTCCAGGGCTCTGCCCCTCCATGGACACAAGTTCTTCCTCCTGCTGGGCTGCAACTTGCTGGCCTTTATTTGATGGCCATTGCTCCTCATCCTGGCCCTGGCCCACTGAACAGAGCCTGGCCCCATCCTCTGGCACCAGGGTGGTGTGGAGCTCCCTGTGGATTTTGAACATCTCATTCAAAGCCCTAAACCACTGCCCTCAATACAGGGACTGCTGACTTTTCAACAGGGACCACATGAAAAAAAAATCCATATTCTGCAAAGGAAGCCTGCTTTAAAGGGGAAAAATGTGAATAACCTGGGAGAGGCTGCAGCTTTCTTCCAGGAGCACAGGGGTGTGAGGGGTGCACAACATTCCTGCTGTGTTTTAAGCACACCACAGGTCCTGCTGGCACTCCAGGAATAATTGCATTTGCAAAGTGGAAGCAAAGGACAGCCTGGCAGTGGTAGGGGTTTAATCATGCAGCAGCTGGGATGTATTTTCAACAAGAAATGTTGAATTCACATGTCCTGCAGGTGTGAAGCACCCTGAATCCACGTGCTTCAGGTATCTGCAGCACATTTTGTATTTCACTGCACGAGATACAGGGAAAGTCCTGCCATGCAAGAAAGAGCATCTGCTCCCCATCTATACATGTGCTGTGGAAATAATCTTACATCCCTCTTTATTGCTGATAAATCCCTTCTGTATGTAGTCCTAAAATAAACAATAATTAAAAAAGAAGTAATATGAATTACTGAGAATTTGTAGTTTAAGATGATCCAGTTGTGCAGCTGCTGGTACTTTTTCTCTAGTTGAAAAAGATTCAGCTGCTTAGACCTTGGAATTGGTTAAAAATAAGTCTGCACCAACTTTCTGTTTGATCTGATCCAAACAGAAGCTGCCTTGAAGAGCAAAGTTCTCCCTGAATCCACAGCAAAAATATAAAAGCCTCTGCAGCTTGTGGCATGGAGGGAGTTGGATTAACTGGAAATGGCCTTGACACAAAGTTTGACCTCACATCTTTACATCTGCAGCTGAACTTGTTCGCCTCTAAAACAAAGTGTCGCTCCCCAGCCCTGGCATATCATTATTTAAACCAGATTTATTTAGATAAAGGTAAAACTACCTATGTAAAAATCAATATAACAAAAAAAATAATGTAATATAAAAATAAAACACGCTCTAAGGCAAAGCTTCTTTTGTTCAGAGGACTGCAGAAATGCAGTTACTTTGGTTTTACTAAGCCCATGCAAACAAGTCTGCCCCTGGAGACCTAACACTGGCTAATTTAGATTCAAGAAAAGTCCATGAATTAACCAGAAAAATCAATCTTCTGACATCTCAGTTCACCCTGAGATCAGCAAGCACCAAAGTCATCTGGGCAGTGAGGTGTTAATCAGTGACCTCTTGAGAAAATTAAGGATCAGTGATTTATACCTAAAATGGAGCAGAAAGAGAAGAAGCAAATGAAGAGATTGCTTTGCGGTGTTACTTTTCTTTTAGCACTGATGCTGCAATGTTTTAATTCCAAGTAGGCTGTTTCCAACAGGAGCTCCAGTTTGTCAAAAGAACACACAGTTTTTTATTTGCTTTGATGTAGAGGTAGCATGAGACTTCTCAGCTGCCTAAAGAGGTCAAAATAAAAATTCTTTAATCATTTAAATTTTATTAATTTTTTTGTTCCAGTTTCTCTCTGGACCAACTGAAAAGTTAAAAGTTATCTTGGTTTCCTGATGTGGGCAAAGCTAGCATGAAATTTACCTTCTGGAAAGAGCTTCTGTGCACTCAGTTTTCCATAAATCCTGTGTGGAATTGCTGTACTCCACAGTATTTCACAATAATAAAGAAATGAAAATGAGATTTTGACAAGGGATGCTGCAATTAGTGCACCCTGTGAGGAGATACCTGCTTTATTCTGGGATTCTTTTCACCCTGCAGAGCTGGGTGGTGGGTGCAGGGTCAGTCAGGGAAACCTTAACCAGCCCTGTGGAAAAAAATCACAGGGGAATATAATTAAGACACAGAGAGGGAAATTTACAAAAATATGGCAGATGATCCTGATGCAGCACAGTCTGAATTCCAGCTCCTTGTGTCAGCAAGGGCAAGGCAGGTCCACTGCTGCAAAATTAAATTATATTAATTGGGCCAGGGATAATCCATCTCCTGCCCCCCACCAACCAGGAGTGGAATCAGACCTGCAATTTTCAGAATTTTCCATAAAACATCACACAGAGCAAAAGAGGGTCAGTGTCAGACAGACCTGAAGGAGGGATCCACCTGCACACCACTCCAAGATGGAAAATGCAGCGACATCTCCTGGGATCCTTCTGATCACTCTCTGAAGAAATGGTCTAGATTGGCCACTCTCAAGGTGTGTCTTCCCATCCTGCCTATGTCCTCCCTCCTGTTCCCACATCCCTGAAGGACACCTGTCTGTCCCTGTCCCCACACACAGCACTGCAGGTGACACAGTCATCCATCCTGGCCCCACAACCCAGATCTGAGGACTCCTGAACTATCCAGCAGCTCTGGTACTTCAGGAAGGGTGTCAAGAGTCATTGTCTGGGTTGACAGATGCTGCCTTTGATATGTCATCAAACTGCTGGTAATGAAATCCCACAGAGGGCTGTTTTCAGAGCAGTTTGTGAATCAAGCTCTGTTAACAAATAATGGTTTTCTCATGTTGCACCCTGAAGGAATGTGATTTGGCAGATCCTAAGGTTTCTGGGTCGTTTCCAAAGCTCAGAGAAGGTCTCTGCAGGCAGGCTGGGCCCCAGGGCGCTGTGTGTTTGCACAAGGATGCTCAGGGTCTGACAGTAGGGGGAAGGTGCAGGGGTGTGGGTTTGCAGAGATGGTGGATCAGCCTGTAAGACAACTGCTCACAGGGCTTTTCTTCCAGTAGTAGAGTCTCCTCATCCCTGGAGGTGTCCAATGAATCCCTGGAAGTGGCACTCAGTGCCCTGGGCTGGGGACAAGGTGGGGATCAGGCACACCTGGGACTCGATGGGCTGGGAGGGATTTCCCAACCTCAGGGAATCTGTGAGTCTGTGATTTGGGCAGCTGCCATCTGCCAGAGAGAGCTTTCACCATGGAGCCTCTTGGAATCTGGCACAGGACCCAGTCCAGATATTTGCAGCTGTAGAAATAAAACTCACAAGCAGAATCTCCTTACCCTGGGGGAACCATGTCCTCCAGCTGCCCAGGCATAACGAGGAGGTCACGGCACAGAGAACCAGATCCAGGGGCAGGCAGGGGAGCAAAGGTGGTGCATCCCCACCTGCAAAGCCACAGATCCCCTTCTCCTGCTCCACCAGCCCACACAGACAGCTCCCATCAGGGGAAGGGAGGAGAGCACAGTGCCCCTGTGCTGCACCAGAGCTCAGCCTGGCCCGTCCAAGAGGAGCTGAAGCTCAGGGCAGCTGGAGGATCCCAGTTCCTGCAGGTGAGACCAGGCAAAGCAGCCCCATCCCTCTGCACCCCAGGACTTCCTTGTGCCATCCTGAACCACACGTGTGCATGGCACAAATAAACTCAGCTGACTTGTCTGAGATACAGCCCTGCACAGTGACCCCATCTCTTTAGATTAAAGGGTTTACCTGAGAAAATACCACTTGTTTGGCTGTTTTTGCATCTTTGAATAAAATTCCTTGCGCTCATGTGTTTTCTCCTCCTGTTCAGATTTCTGTGGTAAATAGTTTTGGTGTATTTAAAGTTCTCCACGTGTGGTCAGCCCTCCCCAGGTAGTGGGCAGTTTCCACTGCCACACTCCAGACTCTTTCTGCCACACAACATCCTCCTTTAATCTCTTCTCCGGCAAGACACAGTCATCTGCCACAAGGTTTTCAGGATGTGAGGAGGAAAAAAAAAAATGTCCACATCTTTAATTGGGATAAGTTGGGACTGTAGGCAGGCTGCCTTCTTCCCAAGCAGCTGCATTCCCTTATTGAAAATATTGCCTTCCCCAGACTGGCAAGGCTCATCACAGCCAGCCGTGACCTGACCCTCTCCTGGAAGAGGAAGAAGTGCCTGAGGCTGGTGGCTGCCCCTCTGCTTCACATCACCCATGTGCAGGAGCACGGGAAATCACATCTGACAGCCACAAGGAGCCAGGAGGGGAAGCACAGACCCCAAGGAATAAATCTGCAGGAGGGGAGGCGGCAGCACCGCTCGGGCTTGTCAAGGATGAAACCACTCAAGAGTTCAAAAGAGGTTGGGAGGAAAATAAGGAGAGGAAAGACAGCAGGAAGAAGAGGGGGGAGGATTCTGTGCTGTCCTGTCAGGTGGTGCCCCAAAGCAGATACTGGTGTGTAGCTGGTGAGCAGGCACAGAGAAGGTCAGGCAGGAGAAGGGTGACAAGGGCACAAGCAGAAACCAGCAGAGGGAAGGGTGCCACCAGCCCTGTGTGGCAGCAGAGGCACAGGAAGGGACAAGGCCACAGGCAGGATGCTCCTGGGGCTAATTAGGGCAGGTGCCAATCTTCCTGAGTGACAGTCACAGCACAGGAAACCAAGCTGAGGCAGCCAAAGAGGGTGAGATGGGCAGAGAGGACAAAGATGAAGCTTCCCAGCAAACATGGGGCCAGAGGCTGCTCTTCCTGCTGGAGGGACCCCTGTAAAGTGCCACATGGCACAGAGTGCTGGGGTCATCACAGCTCCCACCTGATCCCAGACCCCCCTGACGCCCCCACACTGCACAGAGCTGTGCTCTGACCCACCCGTGCCAACTCCAAAGCCCACTGGAGAGATCCCCACTGGCTTTCACAGTATTTCAGTCATATTTCTATATTTTAAATGTGGCCACAAGTGGTAGGAATAAATAAGGCAAAGCAGCACAAACAGAATCTAAAATGGTTTACACACCAGCCGAGGACCTGATTCAGCAGGCCAAGGAGTTAATCACAAACCCCTTTCAAAGCTTCTCTATAAGAATGGGTATGTTCTGCTTATGGGGGGGTTCATCCTCCATAATTCACATTTCAATTATTACCTGCATTTCCTTCAAAATTCCCAGCTGTTCTTTCTAGAGTGTCCTGGAAACAATGAGATTTTACTAATTCAGAATAATTCAGACATAATTAAAATAATTCAGGCCTCTTAAAAGGCCACCAAAAAAACCCAACAAACCTCTAGTAATTGCAGCCATTTACTTATTCCAGAGTTTGGAAGGATAAAAGATAAATTAGTGAGGTTCCAGTGTCAAGCGCAGACCCTGCACGTCTTGTACATAAAGTGAGAATCCCCCTAAAATTAGCTCTGCAGAACAAAGAACAACAAAAAGAAAATATTACAACTGGCCTAGAAATGTCTTCCTGGCAGTTATCCAAAGGAAAAGAATCAAACATATTCAGGCACTACTGAAGAGTGATGCTCCAGCTACTTCCAAACAAATTGCTACCAAGGATTTATATAATTCACTAAGCAGATTTGCAGGAGAACTGAAGATTTTCTGATCACTTTAATGACATGAAGAATCTGCCTTTGGAGAGGTTTACACTATTATTTCCCCTCTGTTGGTGACCCATTAATCTTCCCAATGCTGCAGCAAGATTATACGTGTAATTTTGCACTTTTTTGATTTTCTCTGCAGAGTTTTGCAGAATTCCAGGGCTGCATGGCATATCCTGGGGAACAATCCCAAGGGACTGTGGCAGACCATGAGTTTTACTGTGATGTGTTTATGCAAACCATTTCGACCTTTAAAAATTCCCAGGTGGCACCACAGGCAACAGCCCTGATACAAAAGGGATTTAAGATTCTTTCTTGTGTTGTATGAGGAGCTGAGTCACCTCATGTCAATTGGAACAGATCCTAAAATGAAAAACATTAATACTGAGGAGACGCTTATTTGGGAACAGGTTTAAATGTTTCCACCAAATTCATTTTGCTGATTAGGGGCAGGATTCGTCACAATCCCACATTCCATTTCACAGGCCATGTTAGAGGAGTTGAATGTAGGGTTTTAACTGTCCCTTTCTCTCAGGCTTCACATCTGTGCAGTTATGGGTATAACTGGAACAGAGCTTTTCAGTCTCTTGAAGAGACTTGACTGATATTTTGTGACAGAAAACTGCATCTGGGAGTGAAGAACCTGCTCATTGCTGGTAAGACAAAATGCTGCAAATTCCTTTTTCAGTGGAAAGCTTTAGCTTGAAGAAAACAATGGGAAATCACATCCAGAGCTGAAAACTCCGATTTGTTTTTTTGTGTGTGTATGGTTTCAGCTTGGGAGGGGTTTTTTTTGGAGGCCTATGGTGTTTGTTTGGGTTTTTTTTTTAATGAGAGAAGATTGATAATGAATTATTTCCACTGCAGACATATAGAAATGGCAGAAAAGCTGTAGACTGGCTCCAGGACACCTGAGAGGCTGCTCAATGTGTAAGGGTCATCATGGGGCCAAAAAAAAAGTGTTGCTCCATTTGGAAACACTTGGAAATCCTCCTTTTCCAGGTTCCATCCCAAGTGAATATTCCTTCATATTCCCAAGCAGCAGCACTTACCTACAAACAGTCCAGGAAATTATTTGCAATGACCAGTTCAGGTATTTAGGCAGCCAGCAGACAGCACCCTGATGTACCAGAACCAAAACCTCACCCAGAAAAAGCACTCAGAGGCAGCTGCAAAATGCTCAGGAAGGCTGTTCCAAAATTTGCAGGAACTGAAACTCTTTGTTAGGCTTCAAACAAAATGTGAGTCACGAGTGAATTTACACTACTACCTCAGGAGAAACAAGTTGCAATTTCTGATTTATGATAGGTAATCGAGTTGAAGGGAAAAAAAGTGCAAATATATATATATACAAGATTAGGAACTTTCTTCTGATTTCATACAGGTTTTGCTCTTTAATCAAATTTTGTATTGATTTACTGTATTGTTAGAGCAAACAAATTAAGGGGTGACCTAGGAACCATTAAATCAGATTCCAGGCCTATCACACACCAGTTAAATGCCATGTCACAAGGCTTACTGTGCCTCAGGAGCTGTTCAATAATGGTAAATAACAGATCCACCCTGAAAATACCTTCTGACCTCCTAGGGGAAGTTTCTGAAATGAGATTGCACCCACCTTTTTGGAAATCCTTGATTCAAAAGAAAAACAACAGAAATAGCAAAGATGTTGTGGCAAGAATCAGTGTTTTAACAATGAGTGTTAAATGCCACCATTTAAAAATCTTGAAGGAAAGAAATAAATCTATTTCTTCTGGCTCCCTGCAATTCAGTGTTACTTGCCAGCTAGTAGGCTCATGGTTTGTCTCCCTGCCTTTACAGTGATGTTGGCTCTGATTATTCCTGTGCATTTTTAATTAATACTAAGCCCAAACTCCACCACTTCAGTTCAAACAACAGTGCTTATTGTACTGCCTGAAAATCTAGTTTCTTGGCAGTGTAAAGTTGCCAAATATTGGGGTGAGGGGCAATTATACAGCATTTTAACTACTGCAGATGAAATGTATGAGGAATAAATGTATTCATTTGTTTGATTCAGTGTTATCACAGTCTGTGAAATTTATCCTGTTTGAATTAAAGGAAGTGAGACACTTCCTTTTAGCTCTGAGTGGGAGTGGGATGGGACCCTGAATTTGAAACACTGAATCGGTTTTGAAAAGATGCTGTAAGTTTTTTGTTTGAGTGAACACGTATACATTGCAAAGCTGGAGGTGTTCTCATGCAGAAATGAAATTATGCATGTGAAAAAAAGCTTGCATTTTATAAATTAGTCTGTTAGTGCCACTGCATCTTATTTCTGTAGCACACAAATCATTTTCACTCGAGTTTTCCTGTATAAGGACCAAGGCAGTGGAATGTTTCTGTTGCTCCAAAATGTGCATTTGATAAGGATTGTTTGGCTCACAGCATACTGGGAATGTAAGAAGACACATTTTTGGGTTTTTCAGCCATGGGTGCTTGCTTGTGTACAAGGCACCAGGAGATAGAAACTGCAATTAAGTTGATTTTTTTTCTTCTGGTGCATTTTCCATCAAAGCATCATTAACTCTTTACAAATATATGGCTCATCCTTCCAGTCCTATGACAAACAATGTATTTCCTGTCTAACTCAATTAGTGCATTTATCCTTTCTAAATCCTTCTGTCATTTCACTGGAATTGTGATGACACAGGGGCTACCTGGCAGAGGAGGATTACCTGCCACTGCCAGGCAGAGCTGCAACACAAAAAGTCACAGCAGAGATAACTACTATGGGTACTACTTTCCCCAGGGCATCCTAGTTTAGAAAAAGCTGATAAACCGAAAGAAATATTTTCTTGGGGTTTGGGGTTGGGTTTTTTTTTCATTTTTATCTGCATTCTCTTTTATTTCTGAAGTTTTCCTTGTAAGTTATCAGGTATTAATTATTGTCTCTTGTTCAGGAGGGGTTGGGAGGGACGCACACACAAAAGTCTTGAAATTCTACACCAAAAAATCTGGACTGGCACATGCTGGAAATTTGCAGTGCTGAGCATCTCAAGCACTAAGCCTGCAGACATTCACACTGAAAATCAAGAAAAAGCAAAGGGAACATAGCTGGGTTGGAAAAGGGTGTGAGGAGTGAGGGACAGGACCAGAGCAGAATTCCCTTATTCCCAATCTCAGTCTTGCAGAACTTCTCAGAGCAGTGGTGTTGATTTGCCCATTTAAACCATGCAAGGAAATGAATTATCAGGCCAGAATTATCCTGGTAGCACCATCAGACAGCAGCCAGGAGGAGAAATTACTCCTGTGGGAGGAAAAGGTTCCCCTGTGCCTAAAGAACCAGGGGTTTGGGAAGGGCAGCTCAGCTGGGTGAGGATTTCACACCAGGGACTCACCTTCGATTTGACAGTCAGGCTGCCATTGAGCAGTGCCAGGTTTTTATTTGCTCAGCCCCAGGCAGGACAGCCTGGCTCTCCAGACCACAAGGAATATCTCCTGTTTGGCACTGGCACCCTGAGCCCTGTCCATCATCAGCCTCCTCTGTGTGCAGAACAGGGGACCAGCCTGGGCAGGGTTTAATTCTCACCTTCTCATGCCAGCCCCACTCAGGTTACCAGGGATTCAAGATTTTACTTGCTTCCCTTCTGGAACAGATGAAGGTTTGGCAGCAACTGGCCACAGGCAGCCTTGGCCAAGTCCTCAAAAGCTTGTCTATTGCACCAGGTTATGTATCAAAGATACATATATTTTTTTTTTCCCTCTGAAGTGCCTTCTTAGATGAACTAACCTCTTAGGACTCCACATCCAGTCTGTGCATCACCTGTACTAATAAACAGGATATATGTGGACATCTCTCAGGGTTTTTAAAGACTGCAGTATCATTTGCAAAGGCTACAAACAACTAATTAATTCTGTAATCTAAAATAAAAAGGCATTTGCTTGCAAATCTGGTTTTGACTGATTTTCTATCATGCTGCTGTTTCCATTATTTGTAACATAAAAGCACTACAGTGCTAAGAACATTGCTGTTTTCTTACTTGCTAGAAATCAGGGCCAAATTATAGCCAAATTGGAGCTCCCAAACTTTGCCTCTAACAGAGGAAAGCATGAATGGGATGGCAATATCCTAAACTCTCAGAAGCAGCAGTGAAAACCGTATCACAGTATCCTTTTCACTGCTGGCAGCTTGCACCTCTCTGTTTATATGTATTTTCCATCTGAAAATCTCCATTCAGGTAGAAGTCCCTGAGAAAGACTGAAGGGATTTGGCAGAAAAGAAATTAACCTGGAATTACAGTATATAATGCTCTTAATCCATCTCCTGGCACAGAGCTGAGCCGGGGAGTTGAGGGTAAGCCTTTGCAAGCAGATGTCTGGTGTTTTCCCATCAGATTCTCAGGATAAACCTCCAGCTTAGACACAGGAAAGCACCAGGATGCTGCTGTCCTGCAGCCACTACTTCATCTGTGCAGTGGATAAATACACACCTTATGTGGCCCTGAAGATTCCAGAGTAGGAAAAGGAGTTTATGGGGAAAAGAAGGAGGGGATGTGACTTGGGAAATAAAAGGAAAACACATCCTTGAGAAAGAAACTGATGCTGTTTTGTCAGGACACAGAGCAAATATAAAATGAGGGAGAATCTTGCCTTCTGAAAGAATAGGCAAAGAGTTGGTTTTAGGGGGAGTTTAACCTTTATTTAATTTCAAAGTGTTCATTACAGATTCTCTCTTCAAGACTTGGTAAGCTGGATGAAGAGCTATGCATTTTGTCTTTTTGCTACAGCAATAAAGTCCCACAACATGCATATCTCTTACAATGGATTTTTTTTCTCACCTTCTTTCCCAAGGCATCTTTGAGATGATTATCAGTGAATAACTGGCTACATAATCTGTTATCTACTTTTCCTTTCATCGGCTGGTAAAAAAAAACCTGCACAGACTACACACAACAGTGCCAGCAGAAGAAAACACCTCTGGTTTCACTGAGACAAACACTGCTAAATATAGATTTTACCAAACTGTTGGTTCCTGAGTTCATAGGACTCATTTCCACTGTTTCTCAGTGGCTCCTTCTCATCCCCCATGTCACTGTCTTTCATCTGTGCAAAATAGGCAGGAGAAGCTTTGCATTCGTAGTGCCTGTCAAGAGATTTCAGGTGGATGAGCATGTGCAGAGCATAGGCCAGGACCAGCAGCAGAATCAGGGACATCACCAACCCCATCAGGATTGCTGGGGAGAAGAAGGATGCACAGTCTCTGGCGTAGGCAAAATGTCCTTCTTGAACGTTAAAACCTTGAATCTACAGAGAGAACAAGAGGGATCATGTTAAATAAAGTACTCGTGTTTCGTGAATTTGCTCCTGATGGCAGTAAGAATTTCTGATTTAACACCTGCACATTGCAAATTTGTGTCTCCCACTGATAGCTGGAGCTAATGCTCAGAGTTTATCCAGGTTAGTCTTCTGAAACTACCAGCTATTCTAATCCACTCTGCTGTGCTGCCCAAAAGGATTTGCAGCTGTGTTTCAGACAAACCTTCCACGCCCACTCTTGATGGCCCAGCAATATTTAATTGCAAGTGTGGTACCTTTCACATTAACTGTGCATCTCCAGCATCACTTGCTGAGGCTCTCCACAGTCTCTGCTTCAGACTGCACAAACTTCAACATGACAAACCAGGAAATATTCCCAAGTGCCTGCCCTAGGGCAAGATTTTTCTCACCAGTTCCACATGGGAGGTATGTGGCAGCAAACCAGCAAAACTACAGGAAGCTGCACCCAGCTATGGAAAACATCAGCAAGTTTTACTCTTGGCTTCAGCTCTAATATGGGTTTTAGCACTCTGGCATGCAGGGAATTGACTGCTCCACTAAATCAGACCATGGACATTTTTCACACAGTGACAAAAGGGGATCAGTTTTTTCCACTCCTTTCTCAGCTCCTCATGCCCTCTGACGCAGGTATCTAAATACAAGACACTCTAGTCCTGCCATCTTAGGCTCCCTCATTGTCAAACACAGAAGAATTGGCACTTTCAGAAGATTATTAATCTCATCCTAAAATAAGGACTTAAGATGGGTTAGGGGAATTATCCAGTGGCTTTAGAGGCAGGCTGGGGTAACTATAATCAGGGCACAAGGTAAAAATTCCTAGGCATCAAAAGCAAAATGAGATGGATCCCATGCCTGTGTTGTGGTGCTATTATTGGTGCTGAGTGTGAGAACTCAGCTCAAAATGATGTAACAACAGGAAATTAAATTCACTTGCCACTAGAGGGAACACAAGCAGAAAAACTACAAAAAACAGCCCTTAATTCCTTGGACAGGAAAACTCTTCGTTTCTATTTCATGCTCCACGTGATGCCTTAGGATTTTAGCTTTTGTATTTTTCATACATTTGTAATCCTGCAATTCTTTGGTGTGTAACTCTAAACTTCATATAGAGTGTCAGCAACTGTTTTCCCATTTTGGTCAGACAGAACAATTCCTCTCCAGGCCTGGGAATCAAGGACACCTCACTGTCTCAGGCCCTGAGAAACATAAACAAAAGTGAGTTTGGGGGGGATGCAAACTTGGGGTAAATGACTTCATACCTGAAGCTGTAACTGGAAGATTAACCCCCAATATGCAAATGGACCAAACATAAAAGTGTGAAAACCTGTGACCCCATGGTCCATTTTTGGGTAGCCCCTGGGAGGGGCTTTGTCTGCCTGAAATATACCTGAAGGCCCTTCAATAAATATAATCACTTTCTATTCCCTTAATTTTGCCTGGCTTTTGTTTTTAGGTAGTCCCAAAAAGGCATCACATGTAAGGCACAAGTGCAAAATTGGAAGGTATCTTTCCTCAGCACGAAGGGCAAAATCCCCCCTCAATCAATCAAGATGGGATCCATCTGGCTGAAATCCATGGCATCACCTGGAAGTCGACGAAAGTGACCTCCCAGAGCTGGGAGAGGTCGTTTGCAGAGCTGGGGATGAGCAGGGCATCATATCTCTGCAGGCTGCTGACGTGCTCACAGTGGAAGGAGTAAGTGGCTGGCGCGTGGATCCCCGTGGCGTTGAACGTGGCCTGCACAGAGTGATTGTACAGCAGCTGCAGCCTGTGCAAGCTGAACCAGTTCTGCACAGACAGCTGGTAGTAGCTGGTGGTTAACAAGAGCCTGGGAACACCGTGTTGGAACAGAGACAAGCAAGAAAATCAGTCAGAGGGTTGTAACTGTTGAATTCATGCACTGAACAACTTTGTAAGACTCATTGGCATGACCAGTTTATATCAGAATGAGCTCTTGCTCCTTCCATGGAGTCTGGAAAGGGAGGGACAACTTCCCACAGAGGGTGGCAGAGCCCTGGAACAGCTGCCCAGGGAGGCCCTGGAGTGTCTCTCTCTGGAGACATCCCACACGTTCCTGTGTCACTGCTCCAGGGGACCCTGCCTGGGCTTGAGCTGGGTGAGCTCCAGACATCCCTTCCAACCCCAAATACCCTGGGATTCTGTGATTTGAGATTGTTCACTGTGGCAGCTGAAGGAGTTTGGTTTCTCTCACAAAGCAAGAAGAATATGAAGGGATTTTGCCTAACTATTGGGAAAAATATGAATGCAACATTGGTATTGTACCCCACCCTGTCTATGGAAAGTCACTTATCAAGAAATGCTGTTCTCTTCTATCACCAAGAAGCAAACATAAAGTAGGTCACAGTCTGTTGCCCAGTCTGTAGTGAATTAGCAAGGTTCAGCTAAAATCTCAGACACAAGAAAATTCTACACAAAAGAGATGACCCAAAGTTTTCCACAAGTAGAAAAATCAATGTAGAAGAAAAAATGCCTTAATAAAATAAGGCAGGTGACAGCAGACATGCTGAATGCAGATATTTCAGTTATACAAGAGTTTCTCCCACATTATTTTTGCTTAAACAAATACACTTTAATTGCCCACGCCACTGCACAACAATTTATGTTAACATATTACTATCTGGTAAAAAAATTATTATATAAACTTACCTGATAACAAGTCCCTTTAGATTGCCAATGTCACCAAACTTCAGGGAAAGCCTAGGTCAAAAAGCAAGTAACATCAGGCTAGGAAAAAAATTCAAAAACCTTCAGAGAAAAAAGCAGCACAAAAGATTAAGCTCAGTTATACATGGAAATTTTTACTCAGTCTACCCTTAAAGTCAGTGGGGAAAAAACCTGAAAGGATTAAATCTTCCTCCAGTGAAATATATTCATCCACCTGTTAACTGGAATGAGACCTAGACTACCCAGAAAGAATAGAAATTCATGTTTAACTTCCAACACAACTCAATCTCACTGCTTCCCACCTTAGCTGATAATTAGGTTCAGGGGATGTCTGTTCTCCTCCTCAAGCCACGACATCTCTGCCATTAGAAAGTGTAAACAAACACCTTGTCCTCATCTTTTTAAATACCAGATCATGAAAGAAAGCAGAGGTGAGAGTTCAGATTTCCACGTTCTTTCTTTACAGCCTTACAAATGCCCTGGCTGTGAAGCAGCTCTGCAATATTCATCTGAGCAGCCTTGGGCATCTGGAGTTCAGTGAAGTGAAAGGCCCTATCAGGTTAATTAATGCAATACATAATTAGGGTGAATATATTCTTCTCACTGAAAAGTAGTATTTTGCCTCTTAAAACCTGCATGGAGATTCTCATTGTTCAAGTAAGACAAAAACAAAACACAGTGAAAGCATGCAGGTTCTGAAAGGCTTCCAAAATTAAAGTTGAAGAATACGAAAACAAAACAAAAGAAACAAAAACAACAGATTAAAAACAAACAAACAAAAAAGCAACCAGAGGAAAAAAAAAAAAAAGCTAGCCCCACAATTTCATAGGTGATCTAGACTTCTTGGGTAACACTGGTCCCCTAAGATAGGACATGAACCCAGACCATCCCTTGCTTTATTACAAAGGAAAGTCAGAAAGAGTTGAGGATTAGACAAATGGCAAATGTGCCATTCAACTGAAAAAAAGAATGCCGTTTGGACTATTATATCTGATACCATTCTTTGTGTTTTGAAACCATTAATTTTGCCTTAGTTTATTTTCTGTTAGTTTAAAATACTTACTAATCAGAAAAAGATTAATTGTAGGCCAGAAGAGAGAGACAAATGTGTGTTATCTTTTTTTTTATTTTTAACATAACTGTATTCCATTCTCTACCTCTGCCTGTCAAAAAAGTGCTGGATTAGTTCACGTGCTGATGATGTAATATTCAAACTGCCTTGTTGAATATTGTGAGGCTTGGGTTCTATTTCAATTTCACTTTTAGCTTTTTGGTAACTTCACCAAAATGTCTGTGCACGTTGTGCTGTACAATCAGAAAGAGGTAATACCTACTTTTCACTGAAAACATATTTAGATGTACAGATGAAATGTTGTATAAGAGAAAAATGAAACTGCTGGGTTTGGTCATGTTATTTTTATTGCTGTGTGTGTCATTATGAATTTAAACTCCCTTTATGGGATAGAATTAGTGCTGATGTTCAGTTAGGAATCTACCTCCTGATTTTTAGGCCTCCCAGAGTGGAATCTGGTGTGAGCCATGACGGGGAGAGAAGCAATCAGACACATGGCAAAGGAAATTAAAAAATTCCACATGCCTTCCTAGAACAGACAAGGCACTGGAGGATTTTGGGTGCAGTGGGGTTCATGTTTAACTCTCATTCAGGGTGAGAAGCATAAAAAGCAAACTTTTGCTGAATGCTTTTTTACTCAGGGTGAGAAACACTAAGCGAAACTGCTAAATGCTGCTGATACTGAAGAAATTAATGACAGGCTGGTATGCAGAGCTCAGGTTTTCAGGCACTCTTGTGCCACATGCAAACCTGTGATTAACCCACTCTTTGTCTCCAGCACCTCACAGGTCACAGCCTGGGATTTGGGGTGACCATCCAAACACAGACCTGCAGCTGTGCAGCACTGCTGGTGATACCTTAGGATTTTATCTTTTGTATTTTTCATATATTTGTAATCCTGCAATTCTTTAGTGTAAAATTCTAAATTCCATATACAGTGTCAGCTGCTGCTTTCCCATTTTGATCAGACTCAACAATTCCTCTGCAGGCCTGGGAATCAAGGACACCTCACTGTCTCAGGCCCTGAGAAATCTTTAAAAAAGTGAGTTTGGGGGGATGCAAACTTAGGGTAAATTACTTCGTTACCTGAAGCTGTAACTGGAAGATTAAGCCTCAATACACAAATGACCCAAACTTATAAAAGTGTGAAAACCTGTGACCCATGGCCCATTTTTGGGTGTAGCCCCTGGAGGGGCTTTGTCTGCCTGAAATACACCTGAAGGTCTCTTATTAATATATCTGCTTTTTAGCATCTTAATTTTGTCTGTCTTTTGTTTTTAGGTAGCCCAAAAAGGCATCACTGGAACACATCCCATGAAGGGATAATTAGTCAAGCACAGAACCTAAGCCCCACATTCAGCACAGGATCCCCTCTCAACCCCACAAGCAGCTGTGTAAAACAGATGGAGGTGAAACAGACCAACAGCTTCAGCTCCGTGAGAAGTAAAAGCAAAGCTGGCTGCCCCAAAGAGGGATTGCACCACTGCAACAATTGAATATGTGTGTCCACAAAAAGCTGGGTTTAAACTACATAACCCCTGCTGCCTGCAATGGCAGGACATCATCAGTAAAAGCCTGGGGCTCTGCAAAGGCTGTTCCCCTGATGCCCTGGAGTGGCCACCTGGAACAGAGGCTAGACAAGATTGAGAGAATAAAGCAGGTATTTATTAAAGGCCTTCAATAGATACACCTTGGGCAGTCAGAAGCTTTCAGAGGCTACACCCAAGATGGATGATGCTCACGAGTTTTTCAGACAATTGTAAGTTTGGTCCATTTATCAGGGGTTAATTCTCCAATCATTCTCCAATTACAGCTTCAGGTAATGTAGTCATTTACTCCCGGTTTGCTCCCTCCCAATTCACTTTTGTTCATACTTCTCAGGGCCTGAGGCTGTGGTGTGTCCTTGGACCACAAGCCCAGAGGAATTGTTTTGTCTGACCAAAATCTGAAGACAGTTAACTAACACTTTACATGAAGCTTAGAGTTATGCACTAATGCAGTACAGGATTTGAAAAATATAAAAAGCTAAAATCTTAATGCATCACTCCCCAGTGGTTATCTGGCCCCAGTTCCAGCTGCAGAGCAGAATTCCCCTTACATGGCGCTGTCCTCGCTGCAGTTTGAGTCCCCAACATCCACGGTGGCATGGACACCAAAGGTCCTGTCTGTCAAATCCAGCTGGGTGTGGTTCTCCAGCCGGATCATGATCCTCTTGGCCCAGAAGAGGATGCAGGGGGTGCCGTTGACGGTGACGTTCAGGGGGCTGTAGTGGCTGTGGGGGAACGGCCTCCAGGGTGCTCCTTCCCACTGTCCTCCCCTGCTCAAGTTGTACCTGACAACCTGAGGGAACACACAAAAGGTTTTTATCAGAAGATATAGTTTCAGGAGTTACTATCTCACCAGAATACATGAGCCAGCTTCGGACTGAGGAAGCAGAGGGATACCTGGCTGTATCCCTTCCCAGGGATGGCACCTCACAGAACATCCAACCCCAGCACAGAAGGTGCTCCCCCCAGGTGAAGACTCTCTAGCACACCTCTAAGAATTGCTTCAGCCCACTGGAAAGGGCTCAGGTTGTGCCAAGGACACAGCCCACCATGGTGGAAGCACACTGGGCAGCTCTCCAGGTGAGAGAATGTCTGAGTTTACACCTACCTGCAGGCAGCTTAGCTCACCATGGCTTTAAATCAGGGAAATACCTGCTGCAGAATGAGATGGATCAAGTAGGGATCCCTGCTTTTACAAAATCAGCTGCAGGACTAAAAACCCAGGGACTGCAGCTTCCATGTCATCTGCAGACTCCAGAAAATTGCCATCCCTTATAAGCCAAATTTCATAGCAAAAAGACAATTTGAATGTCAGGCAAGACAAATTGACTTAGTCCCCAGAAAGAATTAAATAATTTAACTGCTGTTCTCAGATTTCACACTCAGATTTCCAGTCACCATGTCCACCCTATCCAAATAGGGTAACACACACAATATCTGCATGACTGTTTTTAACACATCATGTGATTGCAAGTTCACATTAAAACAGGAAAGGTTTTCTGAGTCCTAGCCATAAACAGCATTTCACCAGGCTCCAGAAGGGACACAGTTAAGCCCCAAGGTTTTGTCTTGGCTTAAAGTGTGTGTGTGTGTGCTGTTTAGATTAGCAAATCATAACTCTCAGCTCAGACCCTGAACGATCCTTTTTGATACTGGACCTTACATATGGTACAATGATGTTTTAGGATTAAAATTAGTAAACACTGACAGGAACAAGCTGAAAGCAAGGCAAGATCATGGTGAGGAAATGTGGTGAGTGGCTATATGTGTATTTATATAAATGACAAGGCTGTCTCCTCAGATGTCCACATGAGAGAGATTTATTCAACATGTCACTAACATTGGAATGCATCACTTTTGGTAATGAAGCCTTTTATGCTCAGTTTTTGACAAGACCTACAGCCTGGTCTCAGGAAAAAAACTCCCACTAAAAATCTGAAGTTTTGCTTCAGCTCTTCCTTCAGTACTAACTGATATGAGAACAAGACTGGTCACAGCAGCTAAATCCCATTGTACAGAATATGGATATAAGGATTTTGTCCTTCCAGAAAGATCCTGTGCCCAAACCCATGGCCAGCCAGCAGCAGCACTTGAGTGGTCACCTCAGCCCTCACAAAAGCAGAGCATATTTGTACAAGTGCTGAGGCAGAACTGTATCACAATATTTTAGATGGTTTTGTTGGCTGTTTCTTTAAACAAAGTAAGACAAATTTAATTCAGCAATGTAAGTTGGAAGATGTAAATGTGCTATGAAAAGACTTCACAGATCCAATCCTCCAGACATTACCTGTGCAATTGCCACTTGATTGGCATTAAAATTTGGCTTCACATGACCATTGTAACGCTGACCTGCAAAAGGAGTGTTATTTCATTATTAGTATATTATAAACATCCATTTGTAAACACATTTATAAAACCAAACATTTATTAAATTTTTCACATTCTTATGCAAACAATAATTATCTGCACAAAATGTGTATGTCAGAATTACTGATTTTGCCTTGGACAATACTTGACTTGCAGCAAATACTGCCTTCACTGCATGTATTTCCTAATTTCTTGTTCACCAAAGTTCCTCTTGTTTTCATTGGACACCTTGTAACCCTCACTAAGAGTAACTCCAGGGCCTCAAAATTGCAGGATTCAGTCTATATATGTAATTATTCATCTCAAAGACAACAAAAGACACTTTTTTCTTCCTACAGCAAATTCATCACAGGGTATGTGTTGAATTGCCTGGCAAAAGTGTGATAACTGTGCTGGGAACTTTCTCCCTGCACTGCCAGAGACAGGAAGATGTGACAAATGCCCTGACATCCCAACTCCTCCTTGCCAGGAGTGTGAAGTTTCACAAGCACAGATCATTTCATGGGCACTCGCACAGCTCCATCCTTCAAACATTTAACTCTCTTTTCATTTGGTTAAAAAAAGGTGAAGGCTTTTCCCTTCCACATTCTCACTGCATCTCAGAGCTGGACAGCGAATGATTATTTTAACAGGCAAATCCTCTAAAGGGTATTTTTTAAGAGAGTTAACAAAACATGTGACAAAAGAGTCTCCAATGCCAAGAGAAGCAACATCTGGGAATGAAATATTCTACAGCAACAGTAACACAACCAGCAGCCAGGGGTTCAGCCCCCTGAAAGCCTTACCATTTCTCTGGAGAGAATCTTGATCTGAAAATTCATGTGAACTAGGAGAGAGGAGAAAAGTATTTATTGTGCAGCATCCGAATTCAAAGTCTGCAGCAAGTTTAGTGGGGAAAGCTCCTGTTGCTGCTTCACTCCACAAAATATTCCAAAGGTAACTCAAGTCCTTGGCTGGTGAAGGCCACAGGAACAGGGTAAATTATCCCAAAGCTGCTGTAGCCTGGCTAAAAATGTCTCATTTTCAGACATCACTCAGCTGGACTAACCCTGACAGGCACTTCCATGCCCTTACCATGCTGACAAAAGGCTTCATTACCCCTCTAGTCCCATCCCATGGGATGTGAGTTTTGGGCTGGAGACTGAGCCAGTTCCAGTGCATAAGCAAGGGAACCAAGGAGAGCTCAGCATCACCCTCATTTCCCAGGGAAGATCAGAAGCAACACATTGGATTTAGAGCAAAAGCAGGGGTTTAGAATGCCTTAGGCACAGATTTACACCACGTGAAAACAGCTCCTGGATGGCTCCAGGCAATAACAAACCCCATGGAAATCACTGCAAGGCAGGGCTCAGGTGAAGCACATCTCAAGTGACAACTACCAGGCTCATGCAGTTTTCAGCATTTGATTTTCTTCTTAGGCATGTCTTCAGCTGGTGTCAGCACTATCAGCTTTCCTGAGCCAGAGATTTAAGCCCAGTGGATTCATAAACACCAACAAACACCTAAAGATCAAAGTCCAAGAAACCAGGACTCAGTCAGGACCAGACTCCTCTCCATGAGTCCATGAACACTTCCCACATTACAGCAGCTTCTTTGGGACCTGCATCCCCCTTCAGTGAATTGATTTGCTCCTGTGATGGCCTCTGTCCCCTTCCCAAGGCTTCCATCAGAATTCCCACTCTCCTAGCATCAACACACAGACCCTCCACACCCCGCCCTGCTTGTGCTCCTCAGTGCCCTCCAGACTGGCCTCACCTTCCACTGCACATGGAAATACACTTCCATCTTCTTCCCTTATCCCATCTCTTACCATCTTTCCAAACCATCACAGCAGAAAAAATTGTGGAAATATTTACACTGAGGCTGACACATAAATATTAGGAATTAGAGTGGTTTTCAGTGTTTATGTGCAAATTTCACCATAGGTTCTTGGAATTACAAAGCCTGGGCTTGGCACTCCTGGGAAGTGCTTGGATAGCAGGGTGAAACCCTGCCCTGGTGGGTTCTGGGCAGGAGGATTTGTCTGACCCACTGGCATGCACAGGAGTGATCCCAACCTAATTTCCATCACAGCACCCTCAAGGGCAGATAAATACGAGTCCAAGCAGCAGTGGGGCAGCCTAGAGCCCACCCTGCTTGCTGCCAGGCTGAAAGAACTTTATAAATACCTTACATTCAGAAAAGTTCAACTCTGTCCAAATTTATCTGGCAGTTTTGTTTACATATGGAGAGACCAACTTTGTTCTCAGTCGCAGCTTTGAAACCCCAGTGGCTTCAAGAAGCACTTCCAGAGTGGGTCCTTTTTCTCCCACTGCTTTTTGGGTGCAAGGGTTAGTGCTAGCCTGGGGTCTCCAGGGAGCTTGAGGCTGCTCATACTAACAGCAAATAGCCTTCAGAGATGGGTGGAAATATTCAGACTTTGACACAGAGGTTATAAAAGACGTGGGTACAATGGACCAAAACTTGTTTTCTCACTTAAACAAAACTCTCTCTCAGATTGTTTTACAGTTAGGAATGTGGGTCTTGTAATTTGATGCAGCTTTTTTTATCCTCTCCAGTCTTTCTTCATGACAGAAGCCTGCAGGCTGAAAAAGGCAAATGGGAAGGGGGGGCATTTTTTTTTCATGATGATAGCTACAAAACCAGGGCTTGCCAAAAAGACATGAATGTATATTATTTAGTTATTCTGACTTTAGTTATACTTAGTTGCAGATAGATACAGATATAGACAGATAGATAGACAGATAGTTATGCTTAGTTATACTTTTAGCTCCTCATAGCCATTTATTCCAGCTTGGAAATCACCATGCTGTGGTAGCTGGATTAAAATATTTGGGTTGGAAGCAGAATGGTGCAAAATTGCACAATTTATTCCATTCCCTGACAGGTTTTTATGCTGTTCATGGAAGAGGAAAGGTTAATTCTGGTTTTGTGACTGTCCATTACGAAAAATGAATCCTGGCTCCTCCACACCCCATGTAGGCTCAGCCACTCTGGGAGAGTTGTCACATCTCTGCTTTCAGCATGAAGACACTCAAACAGAGATGAATGTGCACAGCTGATGAAATATTCATGTTTTCATGAGGAAGGCAGAGCAGAGAGTGACCCGGGAGCCACCACAGCACTACGAACACACTCAGCCCCGTGCCAGGCATGCGAGGAAGGTCCCTCCAGCCAGGCCCTCCTGCTAATTACTCCATTAATTAGCAGTGCTGGCTTCCTCCTCTCCTCCTGCAGAAGACATGCAGTGCCATCAGGAAGGGAAATTCATCACCCCACGTCACTGTAGCACATCCAGGCTGTCACTGGCACATGAGGACAATCCCATTCCGGTTTTTGGGCAGCACAAGTGGATGTTGATGTTATCAGCTCTATCACCTGCCCCTGACACTCAGCCCTGAGGTGTCACCAGGCTGTGACCCATGGACTGTCCATGGCCACCCTGATGCCAAAACAGCAGCTTTTCCACCCAAGAGGTGAGCTGGGGAATCCACAGGCACCAGCGCCCTGTCATCCTCAGCTGGAGCGTGTTCCACAGAAACAAAAGTATTGAAAGTGAGAAAAGAGAAAATAGCTACACGTTAAAAAATATGTGTTCCCTTTTGATTATAAAAATGGTAATTACATGTATAGGAGAAAAGAAACTAGTCAGCACTAGTGCAGTGTCCACAACAAATAATTTCTAGCACATTGAGTTAGGAACCCTTTTATCAGCCTCTCTTACCCTGAAATTTCAAATTCATTTGTTCACAAGTGGTGTATGTTTCAATGAGCCATATTTTTCCTCACCATTTGGTAAACAGCTCTCCCAGATCCACCCAGGCACGTATGTTGTATGTTGAATTTACCAAACCAAGCATGTTAGGAACCCACATGAAATTGGATTAGCCCTAATACAAAGCACTGGAAGGACTAATCACTATGTAAAACCCAATTAAATAAGATTATAAGTATAAAGAAGTGTAAATTTCCTCTTATCAGATGACATTATCCATCTATATGAGATAACAGAGTCTGGTTTGTCTGCAAAATTGATAAACACTCCAGCTCTTGAGGACTTCCACGTAAACAGCATTTTCAAATAACCACATGAATAATCCTGGCACTCAGCAGGGGTTGAGTGTGGAGGTCACAGACAGTTTTCATGCCATGTCCACACTTCTACTCTTCATGTCAGTGCTCTGATGAACTGCACCAGATGGAGAAATGCACTCTACATCTACAGAAACATTATTTCTGTATTTCCATTACTTCAGAGTCATCTCCCTAAGACTGAGAAACTCCAGCTGCAGAATTCCTCACTGGCTGTTGAACTGGTTACAACCAATTTTTGAGAAGGCCAATTGAAAAATAACATGTGACCTCTCAAATGTACTAAAAATAAAATTATGAAAGGTGAGGAGCACCTGGGGGCAATGCACTGCTTCTAGTCCTAGGGACACTTGACATAAGGAATTTCAGTGAAGTTATTAATCCTATAAATGTGTAAGTTTGGAGAGATCAGATTCAAGGAAAGAGCTGGTTCCTTCTCAGAAACATCCTGACAAAAAAAACACTGACTTTTAAATGCCCCTATGTAAGTTGTATCAATAAGAAATATGTACAAACCCCACAACTCATCTCTTTTTTTTTAACGTGTGATTTGACACAGGGAGACAGATTTCCATAAATATTTTACAAAGCACTGATTACTGGGGCTGATGTGCAATTTAATGGGTGTCCAACAAGGTCTGGG
Organism: Zosterops lateralis; assembly: GCF_965231275.1. Taxonomy (NCBI): domain Eukaryota; kingdom Metazoa; phylum Chordata; class Aves; order Passeriformes; family Zosteropidae; genus Zosterops; species Zosterops lateralis. The sequence goes on from NC_139800.1 coordinate 75,955,715, forward strand.
TCAGAACAAGATGATACTCAAGCTCCCGTTTTTAATACAAAAAGAGACATTGAGCTCATAGAACTTCTAGCAAATTAACATTGTGCAGGCACAATCCCACTCCCAAGGAAGCAAAATTCCAATTTGATTCACTGGCATCAAGATCATTACTTCACCTCTTAACATTTATTGCAATGAAGTTCAGGTAATGTTCCACTGCTTGCTCTCTGTAAGATTTTGGTCTGATTGAAAAAAAAAATAAATTATACTAAGAAGAGCAGTAAGAAATCTGAGAACTGGCAGAGGAGAGCAGCAAGTAAGCTATTTAATGAAAACATATTGTAGTATTTATCAGTAACTGACTACCAGATCTCTTAATACAAGCTTAAGCAAATCACCACATGTCCTTCTTGCCTCAAATGCACAGATTTTACTGACAGCCGTGACCTTCATCAGCGTGTTTGCTCTGTGTGTTTTTGGTGACTTTGGGCACCATTCAACTCACACAGCTCAGGCTGTTTTCACTTTCCTAACGCTTGGCTCTACAAAGTCCCCTCTTCCCCCTGCTATGATCTGGGCTCACTGTGTTTCATTAGAGAGTCAAACAGCACTACTAATAACAAACCCAAATCTCCAGTAATTTTGTAAGTTTAATATCCACTTGCAATATCGGATTCACGCTTCAAACATTCTACACAAGCAGAATATTTTCGTGCCTGTGTTTCTTGGAGTAGTTTTCATACCCTTGCTGTTATACTATTTATAACTCCCTTTTCTCAGGGACCAGGGAAAGTCAATGTGGGAGTCATTAAAACGTAACCAAATGTCGGGCGGATGCACAGAAAACACCCGGTTTTAAACTGTTTAACACAAAATTGTTTCAAAGTTACGTCTCTAACGCACCGCCAGCCTCAAAATAATTAATTTCTCCAACAGCCCGGGGTGTTTTCAGACCTGGAAAGGAAACCACAGCCGGTTCCTCGCATTCTGAAGGCGGCAGGAACGGCAGCGTTTAAAACCTGCGCTCGCCCGGCTCCGCCACCGCTCCGCGCCCGGGTACCGACCTGTTCCCCGCGGGGCTTTTCTCCTCGGAGCCGCCGAGCCCGGCGCAGGCCAGCAGCAGCAGCAGCCGCAGGGCAGCGTTCCCGTCCATGGGGAGGCGAGGAGCCCCTCCACGCCCGGCACATCAGCGCCCTGCTCCGGGGGCGGGACAGCGGCGGGGCGGCGGCTGCGGGCGGAGCTGCCGCTCCCTCCCCGCTCCATTCCATCCCCGCTCCTTTCCATCCCCGCTCCATCCTATTCCCGCTCCATCCCCGCTCCCTCCTGGCTCCTTTCCCGCCTCATATCCGCTCCTTTCCATCCTCGCTCCCTCCCCGCTCCATCCCCGCTCCTTTCCACCCCCTCTCCATCCCCACTCCTTTCCATCCCAGCTCCCTCCTGGCTCCTTCCCCACTCCTTCTCCGCTCCTTTCTATCCTCTCTCCATCCCCACTCCGTTCCATCCCCACTTCTTCCCCGACTCATCCCCACTCCATCCCTGCCCCATCCACGCTCCATTCCCGCTCCCTCCCTGCTCCATCCCCGCTCCTTCCCCGTCCCGTCCTCGCTCCATCCCCGCTCCAGCCCCACCAACACCGCCCTCCGTGTGTCCCTCGCACCTCCCGACACCTCCTGAAGCAGCGATCACTCGGTCTGGGGAAATGGTACCCGGGCGAGAGCTGCTTGATAATGGGGGGGGAAAGGAACAGGATCAAAGGAGCTCTAAAATCATACTGAGGTTCACTTCTTATCTGTAGTTAACCGTGACCTTAAAGGGAGATGAGGGTGATGCTTACAAGCAGTTCTGGGATTTCTCCCTCTGTTCACAGAAAGAATTGCATTCTGAAGTCTTCTAATATCTTATATCGTCTATATCTTATATAGATTAGATGGATGGATGGATGGATGAATGGATGGATAGATAGATGATAGATAGATAGATAGATAGATAGATAGATAGATAGATAGATATAACCCATCCATTCCACCCCCTGCCACAGGCAGGGACACCTTCCACTGTCCCAGGCTGCTCCAAGCCCCAGTGTCCAGCCTGACCTTGGGCACTGCCAGGGATCCAGGGGCAGCCACAGCTTCTCTGGGCACCCTGTGCCAGGGCCTGCCCACCCTCCCAGGGAACAATTCCCAGTGTCCCATCTACTCCTGCCCTCTGGAGTGGGAAGCTCTAGGCCAGGCCACAGCTGCGAGGTGCCCACAGAATCAATGTTTGTGTTTCTGGGCTGCCAGATCAAGACACCAAAGCCCCCACACATCACAGTTACTACAGGGGGTTGGCTCTGGGTCATCCTCAAGAGATTTGTGGGTCAGACACCCCTAAAAATCATGGAGTCATAAAATGATTTGGGCTGGAAGGGACCTTAGAGATCTAGTTCCAAAACCTTTAAATATAAGGCAGGACACAGCCATACACCAATCTTCAGGCATCAGACACCCAGGCCTGTCCTGCTACCTGCTGATGGCACCATCAGGGAAGCTTCACTTTGCTGATTAGGAGCTCCTGCCTGTTGCATTCTAGATATTAGAGAAGGATTGGGGCTTTAGCATTGTAATCATTAAAAAGGATTTGCCATCTTAATTCATTTCTCCTTCTGGGATGCAGAGGGTATCTGCTCCTCTGAGAAATCCCCCAACAGCTTGTCCTCAGTCGAGAGGCTTCTATCCAATTTAAGGAGGAGTAAAGATACTTATGTGAGAATCCCAGATTGAAAAATGAGATGAGGGAATGTAGGATTAAGCAAAACCTACTTGAAGATAACCCCTAAATTTTCTGAGAAGCATCAGCATGCATAATGCTAAAGTTAGAGCAATTAGAATGGACACGTGGCTCAGTTAAAAAATTTAAGCAGCCCTGGGAAGGGACAGAAGCATCACACACTTTTCTAAACACTGTGAGGTCACTAATGTCACTGTTCAGTGCCTGGTTCCTAATTAATGGAGGGAAAGGCACAGAGAGGATTTCTGGTGGTGCCTTGAAATTTGATCCATGTGAATCCATTTCCCAAGCATTCCTCAACCACCTGAGAGTAAAAGCTAAGAAATAAAAACTCTGAAATACAAACCAGCAATGTGCAAAAGAAGAAAAAATGTGTCGTGTGAGGGCAGAGAAAGTGAAATAAAGTAGCATAAGCAACACATGGGAGGCCACAGGTAAAGTCAGCCCAGGCTGAACCCCAGATGATGCTGTGTGACAACTGAATGCACCTTTATCTGTACTTTCACTCCCTGTGTTTCCATTTATCAATTTATCAATACCTGCTTTCTTGGGCCACCATTTCACAGAAAAAATATAGCAAATTTCATCTGAAAAAATGGGGGGCTTGCAGACAACCCAGAAAACACCTAACACTAAACTGCCAGCATAGGTTAAACCAGAATAAATCAGTGAAAATATCCTGACTATGTCACTAGGGGTGCTGATATTAATGCTAGGGGTACTGATAGTAAATCACTAATCAGTAATCAACTGAAATATTGGTGAAGCAAAGAGCCAGAGTAAAAGCCTTTCCTCGCCCCTTGACTCCTGTTGATAATAACAATTCAACATTTCTCAAAAATTCTGCTTTTTTGTGAGGTTCAAGCATAAACAAATACACTTGATACCTGAAAAGAAAGTAGATCCTTCATTCTGGTGAAGAATTATGACAAAATCAGCATCTCTGAATTACTGGGCTTTGTAAGAAGTTCTGAAATGAGGCTTGCATGCAACAGTCCTGACACAGGTGTGGTTAGGGCAGCTCTTGTGATTCTGTTTTTGAATTGCTGTTGTACTTTTGTCTGGTTTATACTGAAATCAACCAGAAAAAGCTTCATCCTTGAACTTTTTGTGGCCACAAATGAACCACCTGTAGGGCAAAGTCCATGGGAAGTCAGCAGAATCCCAGAATCACTGAGGTTGGAGAAGCCCTGCCAGCCCATTGAGTCCATCCTGGGACTGATCTCCACCTTGTCCCCAGCTCAGAGCTCTGAGTGCCACATCCAGCCCTTCCTTGGACACCTCCAGGGATGGGGACTCCAAACCTCCCTGGACAGCCCCTGTCAAGCCCTGACCACCCCTTCCATGGAGAAATTCCTGCTGGTGTCCAACCTGATCCTCCCCTGGCCCAGGCTGAGGCCATTCTCTCTTGCCCTGTTGTTTGCAGCCTGCAAGATGGGCTATGCTAGGCTGAAAGTGTTCCAGTATTCCAAGTAAAAGGGTTAAAACCTCTGTCAATCATCTTTCCCCCACCTCCCATTTGGAGGTGCGGTGTTGGTTGTGGTTATTCCTGCTGCAGAACTCCTCTGATGACCAGGCAGCAAGGTGCCACTTGTGTGCTCCACATCTCCTACTGAGGACATTCCCACCCCCAGGAAGGAGGCACCATGGTTCTTATCGTACTTTAAACAATGCCTTTTTTTTTTTTTTTTTTTTTGCCTTTTTTTTCCCTTTTTTTTTTGCCTTTTTTTTTTCCTTTTTTTTTTTTTTTTTTTTTTAATCTACCTGGCATGAAAGGTAATTATTCAAGTCAGTGCAAAGGCCGACAGTTCTGTCAGGGCTGTGAAGCAGTCAGGAGTGACAGGTTAGACATGACACCCTGCCCACCCCCAGTGTGTCACCCCTGTCCAGACAACCCCCCATCACACAGAGTGTGACCAGACAGACACTCATGGAGACCCTGGGATGACAGCTGTGCTGCAGCAATTGTGCACAGGCTGGGTTTGCATGCTACAAAGATGGATAATTTATCCCTGTGGCTTGTGTCTCCTCAGGCACACACAGCACAAATCATTTCCAGCTGTTTGCAGTCACCTCCCAGTGTCATGTCAGGTCACCACGAAGCTTCCTAAATCAACCAAAGTGTGAGGTGTCAGCCACTTTACAGGTATCAGCACTGAACACATCACCTTTTTAATCTAATTTATCATTGTTGCTCTGATTCACCATGTACTGACAATACTATGGAAGCACAGACAGAAAACCAGCCTTGAAATATACAAAAATCTTGTCTCAGTTCCAACACAATATTCCCCCTGGGAAACTAACCAGGCCAAAAAGCCCTTCTGCATCCTTATGGGAGAGGATGCAAAAATTAATCCTTTTACAACTCTTTTCTGCTTCCTTGTGAGGGTGGGGAGGCCCTGGCACAGGGTGCCCAGAGAAGCTGTGGCTGCCCCTGGATCCCTGGCAGTGTCCAAGGTCAGGCTGGACACTGGGGCTTGGAGCAGCCTGGGACAGTGGAAGGTGTCCCTGCTCATGACAGGGGTGGAACTGGATGAGTTTTAGGGTTCCATTCAACCCAAAATAGTCTGGGATTCCAGGACTGCCTTTTTGTGTCCCACATCCCCAAAGATCCCATCCCTGGGAAATCCCCATGCATACTCCAAGCCTTCCTCCACCTTCAGGGAAGGGTTTGGGGGAAACTACCCCAAAAAGACCCCACAAAAATCCCAGTGTGTGTCACACAACCCAGCTGTCCTTGGTTGTGCAGCGCCACGGGACGCCAGGCATCAGAGATCAGATTATACCGGGAGTTTCAGGATAAGTGGTGGGATTTTGGGTGGATTTGTCTGCTTGGCCAACCGAGACATTTAATTTTAGAAGCGCTTATCTGGTAGCACTCTCCAAAGAGAGCAGCTGCCCAGAGTGCCCTGAGGACTGTGCCCAGGAGGGGAGTTCTGCAAAAAGGAAAGAGTCTCAGACTCTCTGAATCACAGAATGGTTTGGGTTGGACACTGATGGTCATCTTGCTCCAACCCAAACCATGGGATACCTTCCAGGGACACACCCTGAGGCCCCCTGTGCCTGCACACCTCTCACTCATTAGCCTTAATTGACTTTATTCTTATTTGTTGTCTCGATTAAATCAGACACATGTTTTTAACTATTATTACTGACTTTATTTCAGTTTTTAAACTGTTCTTATCTGAACCCATTTTCGGTACAATTCCCCTCCAGGAGAGGGACAGGAATGAGGAAGAGGCTATGTGGTGTTTATAACTTGACATATTGGATTAAAAAAAAAAAACAAGCCCAGCACTAATATTGAAGAATATGGCAAAAAAAAAAAAAAAAAAAAAAAAAAAAAAAAAAAAAAAATCTGTGTTAACAGAAGTCCTGAAGTCCTGGTGTAGTTTTAAAAAAAAAGAGTAAACCCCATAGTAGCTTCATGGCAAACCATCTCTTTCCCAGATCTTGACCTCTTAATGAACATTTGTCCAATAAATGCCAGTTTGTTATGGTATATTTATGTTATAGTCACCAATTGTCTTCCTAGTCAGGTTTTAAGTATTCCTAATATTCCTGCCTTTGTAAAGTAAAGCTGCAGCCTTTTCACAAAGACAAAATTGTTTTGAAATTACCAAACAACAACTGCATTCCAACATTGGAACAGCATCTTCAATAGCTCTTACAATAGTAATGTTTTCTCCTCAGAGTGTGATGGGGCTTAAGGTTTTGTTTGAAATTGGTTGGGGTTTCTTTTGCAGGGGGAGGTTGCATTTTTATAGTATTTTAAATTTTTTATTAGGTATTCTATAAAGCTTGAATGTAAAACCAGCCCTCCATAAACACACAAAATATGTATTTTCCACTTAAGCCATGAGCACAGGCTGTGTTAAAAAATATGTGTTTATATTTAATTACTGCCTCTTCAGAGTCATTCCCAAAAGGGAAGGGAATGTTCATGATTTGGATGGAGGCAGTTTGGCAGTATGGACTTGAAGAGTGCTCAAAAATGAGAAATACAAGCTTGTCTCTGTTACAGGACTTTGCTCTATGCAGATCTGCTTGGGGGCAGTGTAGAAATTAAAGTCACAATGCTCCTGGATCCCTGGAAGTGTCCCAGGCCAGGCTGGACAGGGCTTGAAGCAACCTGGGACAGTGGAAAGTGTCCCTACCCACGACAGGGGTGGCACTGGATAGGATTCAAGGTCCCTCCCAACTCAAACCATTCCATGATTCCATGAAAAGCTGCCAGTAAGAATCATAGAGCCATTGAGGTTGGAAAAGATCCATAAAACCAGCCAGTCCAACCATCTGCCAGTAGGGCCAAGGCCACTCCCACCCATGTCCCCAACAGGGCTTTAGAATCCCCCCCAGGGATGGGGACCCTACCCCTGTCCTGGGCAGCTGTGCCAGGGCTGGACAGCCCTTTCCAAGAAGGAATTCTCCCAATATCCAACCTGAGCCTCTCCTGCTGCAACTTGAGGCCATTTTCTCTCGTCCTGTTGCTTCTTCTCTGGGGAAAGAGCCAAATCCCAGCAGAGTACAGGCTTATTCCAGGCAGAAATCCTGGCTCAAGCCCCACCAGGCCCTGGGAGTGGCCCATGCCCAGCCCAAGCACTCCACAGGACTCGAACCCGTAACCTCTGGGACTTCAAACCTCCATTCCAGGGATGCCAAAAGGCCTCTGTGGGAATAAGGGCACACCCACCCACCCCCCCACCCCCCCCCAAAAAAAAAAAAAAAAAAAAACCAACCACACCACAACAAACCTGCGTTTTTTACCTGTCAGTTATAATAATTGGGTGATCTTTCATCAGCAGTTCTGCACACCAGTAATAACCAGGAGCATCAACTCGTCCCTGAGGTCAGGTCAGGTCAGGGTGAAAAAGATGTGGCACGTGTACATAATAAGAGCTGTGACATTAATTTCTATGTGTAGAAGGCTTTTTTGGAAACAGGTGAAAAGTCTGTGAAATGCAAAAACGCACTCGTGTAACAAACTGTGTATAGTATACGAAAGTGAGCATCTCGGTGTGGGTGACCAGGAAGAGAGACAGCCTCAAGCACGCGGTGCGGTAATAAATCAGTGCCGGTTTTCTATGTCTAACTCTGGCTCCAAAATTTTCTTTCCCAATTTTCTGTGCGGGCAGAACGAACCCGACACTCTGGAGACACAAACCCGCAGCACCGGGACTCGAACCCATGGCGCCAGAGGGCGGGGGGTCCTGACCGCCCCTCCCTGCCGGGCTGAACCAGAGGCCTCTCTGCTCGCCGGGCCGCCCCTCGCGGTGCCGGTCGGTATTTGGATCAGGCGCGCCGCGGGCAGCCCGCGCGGGTCCTGTCGGGCGCGGCTATAGGCGGCGGGCGCAGACTCTCCTCCCTCTTTTCTCGCTCGGCAGCCGCGCGGAGAAGATGGGTGAGCGCCACGCGGGGCTGGGGCCGGGAGCGGGGCCGGGGCTGGGGCTGGGGGATCCGCGGCGGTGCCCGCAGCGCTCCGAAAGCGCGGCCCGCCCCTCTCCAGCCGGCTCGGCGCCGTGCGGGCGGCGCTGCGGGGCGGGAGGCCGCGTCCGCCATTAGCCGCCGCATGCCCGCCATGGTGGCCTCAGGCCGCCTTCCCCTCATGGCTCCTTCCCCTCCTCACGCCGCCTCTGTCTCGCCCTGCAGGGAAGTGCCGAGGCCTCCGCACCGCTCGGAAGCTGCGCAGCCACCGCCGGGACCAGAAATGGCACGACAAGCAGTACAAGAAGGCTCACCTGGGCACGGCGCTGAAGGCCAACCCCTTCGGGGGCGCTTCCCACGCCAAGGGCATCGTCCTGGAGAAAGTGTGGGTGCTCCTTCCCGCCTGGAATGGGCGCACCAGGGATGCAGCTCCCACCAAGGATGGGGGAAAATAGGGATTTTCGGGGTGGTTTTTTTCCTCTCTCCTAGGAATTGGAGAGAAAAAGAAATCTTAAGAAAAAGGGAGGGGAGAAAATAAATATCTTGGGCAAAAGTTACCTTTAAAAAAAGGAAGGAGGTTGGCACATACTATAGGAAAATTAGAAACATGTGGCGGATTTTTTTTCAAAAATTGTAGAAAACGGAATTTTTGGGCAAAAATTAAAAAATTAGTTTCTTTAAAACGTAAGAAAAAATAGAGAATTTTAGTTTAAAATAGAGGGAAAAGGAAATTTTGGGTGGTTTGTTTTTTGTTGTTTTTTTTTTTGCAGGGGTTAATCAGGATTTTGGGCTCAAATGGAAAGAAAATTGTGTTTGTGTGTCACATATCAATCATATCAATCATAGATCTCTTCACTCTCTCTCTGCCTTTTTTTTCCCCTTTTCAAATAATGTATGAATTTCATTGGGATGCTGCCAAGGTTCTGCTTTTGGGGCACTTTCTCTGATTTCGATTTTTTCAGGTTTTTTTTTTTTAGAATTCTACTGAATTTTTCTGGAGGTCATTTTAAGTTTGTTTGGCTTAAGAAAGTGATATTTTATGGACTCATACATAAATCTAGATTAATATATATTATATAAAGTATTAATTCGGTACTTCTAAACAGCTCACAGGTCTTGAAATACAGACAATTGACACTGAAGGCAAGGTTAAAAAGTTAATTTTGTGTTAATTAACGCCCCTCCTGGCCCACAACACTGATGTCTCTGCTGGTTTTCCCTTGCAGGGGGGTGGAAGCCAAGCAGCCCAACTCTGCCATCAGGAAGTGTGTCAGGGTCCAGCTCATTAAGAACGGCAAAAAAATCACAGCTTTTGTCCCCAACGATGGCTGCCTGAACTTCATCGAGGTAATTGCCAAAAAAAGCCTAAAACCTTGTGAGGAAAAGGCGTGAAAAACCATGAAAAATCTGACTGTGGGTTGGGTTTCAGGGGTTTTGGTGGAGCACCCTGTGTGTTCCCAGGCTGTGCTGGGGCAGGGTGGGTGCAGCTCCTGGGGACTCCTCCTAAGAGGGAGGAATTCCATGCTGGATTTGTGCTGACTGTCTGTCCCTGTCACAGGAGAACGACGAGGTGCTGGTGGCCGGTTTCGGGCGCAAGGGACACGCCGTGGGCGACATCCCGGGCGTGCGCTTCAAGGTGGTCAAGGTAGCCAACGTGTCCCTGCTGGCCCTCTACAAGGGCAAGAAGGAGAGACCCAGGTCGTAAATCCTCGCCACTCTGACAAGAACACCAATAAAAATCTTTTGGTTTAAAAGTTCTGTGCTTCTTATTCAGGGGTTGCTGAAGGAGGAGGTCACAAGAATCTTCCCCAAGAAACTGAAATTTCTTCCAAGATCTGGCCAAAGGAGAAGCCCAAACCCTAATGTTTCTTTGGGACAGGAATCAAAATGTCCTCTCAAGGGATGAGAAACTGCATGAGTTTTAATGCATAATTGTGAAAAAGATGCTTCCTCACATCAGAAATGGTCACTGAAAGTGCTGGGAATGGTTTTGGTGGCAGCTCCTGGTCCCAGCTGTGAGCACAGGCACAGAACTCAGCGGGTTTGGGCCCTGAAGGGGTGAGGAAACCATCTACCCAACCCAGAGAGTTACACCTGTGCTCAGTACAAATTAACTGGGGATTTTTTGGGGAAGGCTGCACAATTTTAGGACACCTGTTGTTGTACGCTAGTGCTGTGCACTGACTTGGGTGTCTCTGAGTTTTTACCTGCTTAGGCAGATAAAAATGCATAGTTCAGGAGTTTATTAATAGTAAAACCTCAAAATACCTATTTGGCTAATGTCAGAGCAAACAATTCCCTTGTCACAACTGCAGTTGGTCTTGGTTGTGATGGTAAGGCTCTGATTCAAATAATTTATTTATATAGGAATTAATGTGGAAATTCCATATTTTATATGTAAAGGGAGAAAAAATCAATACGTAGAGAATCTCTCCCGAGGTTTGTGTACTCAAAGGCCTGGGGGAGGCAGAAGGGAAGGGGACTGTCACCCTCGCGGTTCTGTATCTCCAAATTCCCGAAGAGGAAGACTCGGCGGGCGCTGTCGTGAGGCCGAGTCGCCACCAGATGTCGCGTCAGGAGCGGGGAGGGCGGCAGCTGAAACGGAAATGCTCCAGCCACGATTTTGTGTGGGCTCTGACAAAGGAAACGGGGAAAATCAGGCAAACGGGGACTCCGGAGAGCATCCCCGGGCTGGATCCAGGCTGGGGCTGAGCAGATGGAGGAACCCCAGGGGAACTGGGAGCCCAAACCCCTGTGCTGGGCTGAGCCCCAGCGTGGGCAGCAGGGGAGGGGGATTCTGCCCCTCTGCCCCCTCAGCTCAGAGCCCACCTGCAGAGCTGCCCCAGCCCTGGGCCCAGCACAGCAAGGAGCTGGAGCTGCTGCAGCCAGGCCAGAGGAGGCTCCAGGATGAGCAGAGGGATGGAGCAGCTCTGCTGGGAGGAAAGGCTGCCACAGCTGCCATTGTTCAGCCTGGACAGGAGAAGCTTTGGGCTGACCTCACTGTGGCCTTGCAGGGCCTCAAGGGGCTGCAGGAAACATGGAGAGAGACAATTGCCAAGGGCTGGAGGGCCAGGACACAGGGAATGGCTTCCCAGTGCCAGAGGGCAGGGCTGGATGGGATCTTGGGCAGGAATTGTTCCCTGGGAGGGTGGGCAGGCCCTGGCACAGGGTGCCCAGAGAAGCTGTGGCTGCCCCTGGATCCCTGGCGGTGTCCAAGGCCAGGTTGGACACTGGGGCTTGGAGCAGCCTGGGACAGTGGAAGGTGTCCCTGCCCATGGCAGGGGTGGCACTGGATGAGCTCTTAGTCCATTCCCACTCCAGCCATCCTATGAGTCTGTGATTGTGCCAGTACCCAGAAATAGCCTGTATTACCTGGACACTGCAGGAAAGACTCAAGAGAAAGATGAGCTGAGCCAAACATCACCAAATTGCTACTAGAGGGTTTTTAAGCCTAATAAATACATGTTATATAACCCCAAAATCCTCCAAAAGAGGAGAATCCACAGCTGACCGTGTTTTCCACTTTATCACCAAAACTAATTAATATTTTCACTTATTAAAGCAGTTGTCCAACCATCTGACACCAGCAATACCTGACTGAATAATAACACTGCTAACAAGAGAAGCTGTTGTTTGGTAACACACTTGAGGAAGGTGTTAAGAGGGTGCTCTGTAATTCCATTCTATGTTCAAACACAGCAGTGAAATCTCCTCTCGCCCTAAGCTGAATTTGTCTTCAGGAGGTGACAGCTACAACAAGCTCTCAAGCGGGGAACTGAAAGCTTCCTCCTGATGCAGGGTTTTTTAAGATTTCAATGAAATCTAAGAGATAACAACCTGTGTGACACCTTCCTAATCCTGAGCACTCAATACAGGGTTACTTTTTTACTTTTGCAGCTCTCAGCTTCAGGCTTTTTTTTTTTATTATTATTCTAGGTAGTAAGAATTTATTGCTAAAAAAATGCACTAAATTCCTTGAAACACTTTTAAAAGCCTACATGTTACTAAAAATAGTTATAAATACCCCTACACACGCTGTTCTCTAGAAGAGAGTATTTTTGAGGAAATAATTGTAACTTCACCATTCAGAGGGAAGAGCAATCGTCCTTCCTTTGTGCTGGAACTGAATTTATATGTGTGCCATATAAATACAGATGTCCAAACAGACTCATGAAACCTCATCATAGCAAAGAGGGAGGGGAAAAAAGTTATTGAGAAAGTTTTGCTGAAATTCATGTAGTTGCAGCAAGAATTGATACTGATTACTTGAATGTATTTAGCTGTAATTAAGTAGCTCCACATTTCCTGCATGGAAAGGAATGTTCCTGTTAGTAACCAAAGCCAGGCAACCTCAAATCTCCTGGCAGGGGGTTAAATTCTTACCTGGTCATGCTGACACAAATGAGGGATTATGTATGTGGCTACCAACTGCATTCCACAGAAAAACACATTTTTTGGCTTAGGTGAATACATAAAATTATTTCCTGTTGATGATTCTGGCCACCAAGGCCAGGTATGAGACTGTTCTCTCTTAGAAGGAGTCCCCAGAAGTAAAGAACCTCCCTTGATGTGTCTTCCCAGATTACCAAAGATGAACGACTGAGCAAATTTACAAATCTAAACTAGAAATTTTCTCCTTGGTAGGATGCAAGAGTTCAGACAATGCATGTAGACAAAACCCAAGCTCAGGTCGAAGGATCTTCAATAGCTTCACTAAATAATTAATTGCAACATAAAATAAAATCACAAAACAGTGCCACAAGTCACTTGCTTTAAAAAGAAATTATATATACATATATATAATTTTTGTTCATAAAAATTCGGTTAAGATATCCTAAGTCATTAAGGCATAAATGTAAACAGGAAATTGGGTGCCTACCTCCCACCCCAGCCATTAAAAAGCTGATATCCAAATGGGCTTATTTATCTCCTTGGTCCCAAATATTTGTGTTAGCTTGTATTTGTTTCTCTATCTAATCTCCATGTATTTGTACTAACCAAGATGAATCTTGGTTTTCCAGGTAAATTTCAGGGAAATCTTGATACTGGTGAGACACTGCACTGTCACCTTGTTGTTTGAGCCCAGTACAATGTGTAATGCCCTGGTAAACAATCCTCTTCTTTGTTTGCAAATGGTAAATTAAGGTAGAAAGCAACGTGTGGTGAGACTTTTTCCACGTAAAATAAAAATATTTATTTTTCTTCACATATAAATTCCACATTTTGAAGACTGAGTGCTTCTATTCTTCTGTTCCAGGGTATCACAAGTGAAGATCACAGAGCAGGGGGAACATTCAACAGCTCTTAAACCTGCTGTTGCCTCTTTTTGTTGGTTCTTCCTCCTGCCTAAGTCTCATTTAAATTTAAAAATAGGCTGTGGATGCAATTATCAAGCACGTGTTACCAAAAGTGTTAAAAAAATCAATGTAGCTGCAGGCCATATTTTGTAAATCTTACACGGGGAAAATGGCTTTTCAGGTTGTTATGACACAGAACAAAATAAACTATGTGCTTTCATTATTAATTCCAAATGGCTGGCAAACAAATTCCACACCAATGGAATTTGACAGACTACACTCTGTATTCCATACCCACCAATGACAAGTAATGGAAGTTAAAAACATAATCTGAAAAGCCAGAATCTGGATGCATTTCACACTCCCTGCCCTGACGTGGCACACACTAGACTCTGTGTGCAAATGACAATTGCTGAATGTACAAATCTGTGTTTCAATGTCAGCTGCTCAAGACTCTGTTTTACACTGCAAATAAAATGGGACTGGGAGAGAAGCCAGGACGGATGGTGGGGAAATTCCTCATAATCTGGTTCTCAGTGGCAGTACCACCAGGCAATTCCCCAAAAAACCAACAGCTGTCAGGGGAGGCTGCTGAAGCAGTGCAGGGTAGGGAGCAAACCTGTGAACAACCACAACTACAACGAGAAACACTAATTGGGAACAACAGCAGCTCCCAGGGGGCACGGAGAGCTTCTCTGGCAGGCAGCAGAGCACGGCAGAGCCAGATGTTCCCACACGGCTGCTCCAGGCACCTGAGCTCCAGAGCTGGACGTGCTCACTCCATGCAGGCTCCAAGAGCTCTGCTTGTGACAGCCCCAACGCCGTTTGCTCCCTGACATGTGATGTGTGTGCATTATTCCCAGGATGAGGATGTTCTGTGTGCTGGGGAACACGGGCTGGTCTCTCACCAGGCTCTGGTGGAGAAGGTGGCTCCCAGATGAAGCAGTCTCACCCCAAACCCTGACTGCCACAAGCTCACACCACATCACATGAGCATTTTTCTTTTTACATTGCATTTTCTGCCCCATAGAGGGTGCAGATTTTCTAGAGGTAAGTTCAGTAGATCCAGCAACTAGGCTCTGGCTTGTGCATCTGTGTGCAGCCTCACCAAGGGCACAGGCACAGGAGGCAGGAGATGAGTGACCTCAAGGGAGGTCAGTCCCAAGGGAGGTCAGGTCTGGGTAGTGCTGGGGAGGTGTCCTCACAGCTGCAGCCAATTTCCACCATCACCAGTGGCAAGTTCTGGCCAGAGAAAGAGCCATGAGCAATTATTTCACTTTGGTATGGCTGACCAGCCAGGAAGGATCCTTCAGCTTCATCCGTAAGGAAGTCTGCAGCAGCTTTATCGCAGTCTAGCCACTCCCAGTCCTTCAGCTTAGGGCTCTGGAGAGGAGACAGCAAACACAAAAAAGGAGTTAAATTAAAATCCTTGCAGCAGTTATGCCAGACACCCAACCTGTGCTGGGGGAACCAATATAAAGCATTTCTCTTGAGAGAGACCCCAGGATATCAGGAACCCTCTGGACTCATGAAGGGTGTCAGCAATGGGCGAAGCATCTCTCTCTCTGCACAAATTTTCATTGCAAAGCAAGTAAGGCAACAAGGCAGGCAGGTAAGCAAAACACTGAAAGATGAGTCCTAAATTAACTGAACCAGGAGCTTCAACAGAAGAGGTAATGGTTCTGCCATTTATCCATCAGATCTTTGAAACAGGAAGATGGGAGAGGAAAGGATGACTTCCTTTTCTCTTACCTTTCAGCCAAATCAGCATCTGTGCTCTGCTCAGGTGCCAGTTTTGCATAACTCAAAGGAAGATTCAGGCCCACAACTGGGCCTACAGTACTGAGCCACAGTATGATGTAATTTGTATGTCTAGGGGAAAAAAGAACACAAAAAAAGCACCATAAATATATCATGCCATCTTTTTCTGATTTGCAGACAGACTCAACAGTCACAAAACAACTTCAGATGGGGCTATTCCTTCATTTCTCCTATCACAAATGTATTTTAATTATCAGGCCTGAAGTGGCAATACAGAAATCTTATTCTGCTTGGGCCAAGGAAGTAGCTTTGGCCATTTACACTCTGCAGCTGATTGACTTTACATGCACTGCATAAAGCCTTTCAAGGTCCAGCAGTGCCCCTCACCTGTGGCGTTCCTGTGAGCCACCCAGCACAGCAGAGATGAATTCATTGGTTCGACAGGGGTGCAGGACAAAGAAAGGCTGCCCGAGGATGGGGTGCTCCTGAGAGGGAACAGAATTTGCTTTGTCACAGAAAGGAAAAACAGAAAACTCATCACATGCATGTGGAGAAGACAAGGCAGGGTGCATGATACAACTCTTCTCACTTCAGAATCCTAGCTCACATTGTTCTTCCTATCACAGTCATGACAAATTAATACATATTGTATATATTACACATCAATAATATACATCCTCCTCTGTTGAAGGGGAAATAAGATCAGCAACCAGGCTATGCCACTATTTTAGTTAAAACGTAATGGTTTGCAAAAGTAACTCAAGTTACTGTATCAGCATTAACTGGACGAGGAGAGGCAAAGCTACTGTGTGAACCAGTCTGATCAAATGTAACACATAAAACCCATTCCCCTCAGGAAGTAAGGTCTTCCACGACCCTGAGCCCTGGTATCTTCTCAGGCTGATGTTGCAAAATACACATGGCTCCCTTTGGAGAGGCAGCAAGAAGGGAGAAGGAAGTGCTCTCAAGGTGGCTTTAACTTCCACTTGGTTCTGATGCTGAAAATGTTCTCATGAGGATCAATCCCTTCATGTCTAAGAGAACTTTTAAAAACTCCCAGAAGCCTCAGAATATACAAAAGAGGGTGTTCAGAAAGCTTTGTTTCACACTGCAAACAGATAACATGCGTAAGAATGCTACCATCTGCTGTTGTCAAAAGTGAATTGATGCAGTTTTTCTTTGAGAAAGAGTAGTATTTTGAATTAAACCCCCCTTTTCATTATCTGCTCAAATTAACTTAGACCTCCAAATAATTCCAGAAAATACATGGGTTGTGCCAATGGTATACCTCAAACACAGGGAAAAAATAAAAAAGTATATAGTTAATAACCTTTACAAAACTATTATGTGAAGGACAAAAAAAAAAAAAGTAAATTGTGAAAAAAATTTCAGCAAGCTCCCTTATACAGGAGATGAGTGTAGGAGACAGCACAAACTGCCAGGAAGAAGAGAGAAATAACCTGGGTTTAAGTGACTTAGTTCTCTGAATGAGGCATGAAGATAATTCCCAAAGCTGAATATTCAGCCTGAAGTTATTCCCAACCATTCTGACCCCCAGTATTTGATTCTGCCTTCACTTCTTGCTTCAGCAAACCACCAGTGAGTGACACAGGGAGGCCAGACTTGATTTTTAAAAATGCTTTATTACCTTTGCATTCTACATCTTTCTTCTTTTAGTCCTTCCTCTTCTTACAAAATGACAACACAGTGACACTGAAAACATTCCCAAACACAGGAATTCCAAGCTACTCAAAAGACAGGAATGTGTCGCACACTGGCAGGAAAACCACAAAAGTACAAGAGACCAAAAGAAATCCTGAACTAAGAGCCATTAAGGAACAGCCTTTAAAAAGCAAAAAGGCTGAAGTGGGAATGAGAAGCTTGTGGATCATCAGGGAAAACACTCTGAAAGCATCAGCTCTGATTCAGGCAAATGCTACATTCCAAATCCTGTACACAGCGGCATCCTCTGAGGCTCTGATGCACACCCAAGGTTAAACCACTGACACAGCAGCTCTGAGGAGGAAGCATGGGGATGCTGCCAATAAAAATGCAGGAGTTATCAAAGCCCTGGATGATTTCAGAATTGGTAATGGGCTACAGAGCCTCTCACTGCCAGGCCCCCAGCCTGCCCAGGAGCCAGCCTACCATGAGAGAGGGTGGGGTGTCCGCAGTGGGATGAACCCCAAGTCCTTCTCAAACACTGTCAGGTGAAAATAAATGAAAGTTTGTGCTGCATCAGCCTCATTAGCATTAGTTCACTGCCTGCTGCACTTACCTGGCAGAATGATGACACTCCACACGCACTGAAATGCATCCTGAGCAAAATATTAAGGCAGCCATTCTACCCTTCATGTAGGCTGGTCCAGTGCCAGTTACACCAAAAATATAAAGTCCTACTGGGACTTCATGAAGAAAAAAATGCTAAACAGTACAAACAAATTATATGAATCATCTCACTTCTTGTTTACAATTAGTCTTTTTCCAGTCAGTCATGCACCAGGGCAGTGTGAGAGTTTCAAGTCAATTCCTACAAGCACTTGCTGCCGTTGTACTGCATTAACCCATCTGCAGGTTGCCCACAACTCTTCTGGGCAGTAATACTATGACCCACAGTTTATTTGAAATCAACATTATTTTCTTGGATCTGTCTATGATTTTGAATCTATCTAGCTTTGATGCTGAGATACAGCAGTGGCTGTTCAGCACCACACGCTGGAATCCATGACACATCTGCATATTCCTCTGAGTCTGACCGGGCTGGGAAAGGGAAGGAATATTTTCACAGGCTCTGCTGTATTTGGAAGCTCAAAATGTTGCTTTATTTGTTTTCTGTAGAAAGACCTTTCTCCTAGGTGATGCAAGAAAGATGTGTGAGGATGTTCTGTGCCTGCTGCTGTAGCTGTTGCCTCAACTCCTCCCATTAAAAACCCTGGGAGAGAGAGATGGATGAAAGACACAAAGTGTTCCATGGGATTGACTGAAAATGAATCACAGAGTCCTGAAATAGTTTGGGTTGGAAGGGACCTGAAAGCCCATTCAGTGCCACCTCTGCCATGGGCAGGGAAACCTTCCACTATCCCAGGCTGTTCCAAGCCCCAGTGTCCAACCTGGCCTTGGACACTGCCAGGGATCCAGGGGCAGCCACAGCTTCTCTGGGCACCCTGTGCCAGGGCCTCTCCATCCTCCCAGGGAACAATTCCTTCCCAAGATCCCATGCAATCCTTCCTCCTGGTAGTGGAAAGCTGTTCCCCCTTGTCCTGAACCTGGTTTATTCAGGAATGCCAGCCCAGGCTGGGCTTGAGTGAGCACTGGCAGCACAGCTCTCTGTTCACTGTCTGTGCAGGTACAGCCCTCCACATACAGACACTGAGCAGGGAAATGTCACAACACTGATCTGAGCAGTGGCAAAGACTGGGCAGTTCCCAAGTACAAGTATAATTAAGACTAAACTTCCGTCAGATTGGATTAAGTCATTTTATCAAGCAGTCTCCATGTCGGATTTAAACCAAAAATAAACATTACTTCAGATAACGGGTAATTGTCTGTAGGTTTCTGTACCGTGCTCTGCTGCTCTCCTCCCCAGCCAGCAGGAATTTTGTTGTCAGTACATCTCTTGTAACAGCACCATTTATTTTCTCTGTCATAACTGGAGCTCTTCCAGAGGTAATGGCTTCTATTTTCTCCAGTGCTACATTAAACTGCCTTCAAGCATCCATCACAACATTTATGGTCTCTCCATTGATGACAGTGCAGGGGATTTGTGCCTGAAACTGCTTCTTCCCCAAGCTGGTTTGCATGATGTTGCTTTGCAAAAATAAATTCACACAAGGGTGTCAAAAATTTCATGCAGGATCCTACCTGAAAACACCACAGCCAGTGCCAATTGATTCCAGACATTTTCCCAGCAGCATTCAAAACGCCAGTTACCAGCTCAGAAAAAGAAGGCAGAATTAATAAAACATGCCCCCCATAATCTCTTCAATTTAGGAAAAGGAAACAGTGATGCAATTACTAAAGAGGATACAAGATTTTCCCTTCCTCCCAATTTCTGACCACATTTACTGAAACAAACAGCTGGGTTTAAGGAAAAAGTCTTCGTTCAAGATTATACCACAAGTAATTTATGTTCTTGAATTCATGGTCTATCTTCTTTTTCATTCTTTATTTTCATACACATCAATAATTGTTAATATAATCCAACTCTACACATTCAGAAAGAAGGCAGGAAAATTTCTCTCTTCAGACTGACCCCGAGTCCCACAACAGTAACTGCATACATGGAACTTCAAATGTGTGCAACTTGAGGTCAGAGGGATTTTCCTCTAATAATGGAATTACTACAATGGAAACTCTATTACTATGGAATCCCTATGTTGCAAACACAACAGTTGAAGAACTGTAATGACACAGGGAACTTTTATAATCCTGATAGAAGGTGTAAATCACAGTAATAAAGCTGTTGGTAGCACAGTAATTGTACAGGTCTTCTCCATCCTACTGACTTAGGATTATGCTGGGGAAGGAATTGTTCCCTGGGAGGGTGGGGAGGCCCTGGCACAGGGTGCCCAGAGAAGCTGTGGCTGCCCCTGGATCCCTGCCAGGTTGGACACCAAGGCCTGGAGCAGCCTGAGACAGTGGAAAGTGTCCCTGCCCATGGCAGGGGATGGAATGGGATGGGCTTTCAGGTCCCTTCCAACCCAAACCAGCCTAGGATTTATGGTCACTGACTTCAATTCACAACCAGAGGTCAAATCATCCTACTGGCACAACTGAGGCAAGCTTCCCCAGCTTTGCAACAAAACACAGAAACCTCATCAAATCCAGAAGCTGAAGATGGAACAACCTCCCTGCCTGTGAGACATGCTGAGGAATGACCAGGCAAGTGCCACTGCCACAGCTCTCCTGCTTTTCTCAGACAATCAAAGCAGGTCTGCATTGGCATTGAGCAAGGGAAAGCATGAAGGCACAAAAAGACAAAGAAGTGCAAACTAGCCCCAAAAAGCAGATTTCTGTGGTTACTGAGCCTGTCATTGTCAGAGGAGGCTGCAGAGTGGTTTCATTTACACCCCAGCTCTTTGCAGGCAAGCAATTGCAGTTGCCCCCATCATTTAATGTCCCCATTCCCTGTGTGCTACCGAAGACCCACAACCAACTTCAGCAACAATTTTTTATTAACACTTTTACTACTTCCAACACCCCACAGCCAATTAAGCTGGATCCTGTCCTTCTTTCATCAAATACCAAGTCCAAGCTGAAAAGGCAATTAAATGGCTATGTTTTCCTGAGGAAAGCAGAGATGCTTTGGCAGATCCTACAACACAGAAATACAAGGACACGTAACACAGCCAGAATTTCTCTGAGATGAACCACGCCTACCACTTTGCATCTGCTGTTTCAAATCCATCATGGATCCCAACGAAGGTGCCTTCCAAACCAAACCCTTCTGTGATTCTGTAATTCATATTTTATGCCCCAATTCTGCCTGATTCTAGAGTATTTACAGTTTTGAAGAGTAGTAATTATTTCTTACATTTTATGATTTCACTATTTTATTAAAGGTAATAAATAGCTAACACAAGATCTCTGAAAGGCAGAAGAGGTCATTCAGGACAAGCAAAATAGTAATCAAGAATAGCCAACACTGCTGATCTATAATTATGTATTTTAGATATATATATAAAATAAGGTTTGAATTATTAATTTTAAGAACAGGAGGAATCAAAGCAGTAGGTGACACTCAGGCATGTTTCTATAGCTTAACAAGCTTCTTTTAAGGCTCTTTAAAGCTTCTCACAAGCACGTAACTTATGCATTTAGGATTTTTCAAGAAAACTTTGTACTTAAAAATTGGCAGGTCCATAGTTACATTGTCAAGAAATGGCATCTCAGCCATTTTCCTAAGAAATAAACAGATGATTCTTCTTCCATGCTTGCCAAAAGTAGATTAATTCAGTTGTCACCATTTTAGTTATGTAGCATATAGTCTTAATTAATTACTATTTAAAATCTGTTCTTAAGTTACGAGATTCATCTAAGGTGCAAAACTGAACGATCCAACAAGCTGTGGAAGTATGGAAAAGACGCTGGAGACAGATTTCCTACTCTGATTAAAAATTTATAAAGAAAAAAAAAAAAAAAAAAAAAAACAAAAAAAAAACACCCAACCCAAACCCATGCTGGCATTTGACAAAAGCAGCCTGAAAGGGTTCATTCCATAATCCCTGAGATTCCAGTGGATGCCCCAGCAGTGGCTTCTGCCTCCCTCAGCAGCATCTGGGACAGCACAAGCCTGGGCTCCCTCTGTGGTTCACTCCCCCTGCACTGCTCCAGCAAATCTACACCATGGGCACTGGAGGACACACTCCTGCCAGGTCATTTTGCATCCATTTATGGACAAGTGGCCTCATGAATTTGTCTAAATGCTTTTGAACTGCTGACACCATCTGCTGCCACCACTCGAGAGCACAGGTGCTTAGGTATAAACTGCTTTCTGTTAGCACAGATACCTAACTCCCATTTCAGTGGACCTCAAAATGCTTTTTTTTATTAATAAAGGGAAAAAAAAACAGTTTACAATGCCTTGTGGCCACTCCAGTGGCCTTTCAAATGGATCTGAGTGTGCCATATTTGATCCTCACTTTTTTCATACTGTGCGGTCAATGCTGTCACGTAATTTAGGATTTTTCCATAAGGGGGGAATGTTCAGTAGGCAGATTCATTCCAGTAGTGAACAGCCAGCAGTCATTGTGGGGCGAAGACAGAACAGAACCCACCTCAGCTTACAAGGAGAAATGCCAGACCAGGAAGGGAAGGCTCTTAAAACTTACTCCACAAATCTCTGCTTGGGAAGGTCTCTGGAAGCAGAACCACTGCTAGATAAATTATGTGTAAATGCAACGCATAGCACTGAAACAGATTTTTCCACAGAAGTAGAAAATAATCAAGAGAATCAATACTATTACATTGTAATTTGTTTGATTAATTACAAATCTGCATGGAAGATATTACTGAATCTTTATATCAGAATAATTCATGTAACAATAGTACCAGGACTTAAAAGTCTGTCCTGAATTCTGCCCAAGAAACTGGCAGGGAACTTCATATTGCTTTTATCTCTGCATGTAAATTATTATAGAATCCTGGAATGATTTGGGTTGGAAGGGACTTCAAGCCCATTCAGTGCCACCCCATGCCATGGCAGGGACACCTTCCACTGTCCCAGGCTGCTCCAAGCCCCAATGTCCAACCTGGCCTTGGACACCGCCAGGGATCCAGGGGCAGCCACAGCTTCTCTGGGCACCCTGTGCCAGGGCCTGCCCACCCTCCCAGGGAACAATTCCTGCCCAAGATCCCATCCAGCCCTGCTCTCTGGCACTGGGAAGCCATTCCCTGTGTCCTGGCCTTCCAGCCCTTGGCAATTGTCTCTCTCCATGTTTCCTGCAGCCCCTTGAGGCCCTGCAAGGGCACAGTGAGGTCAGCCCAAAGCTTCTCCTGTCCAGGCTGAACAATGGCAGCTGTGGCAGCCTTTCCTCCCAGCAGAGCTGCTCCATCCCTCTGCTCATCCTGGAGCCTCCTCTGGCCTGGCTGCAGCAGCTCCAGCTCCTTGCTGTGCTGGGCCCAGGGCTGGGGCAGCTCTGCAGGTGGGCTCTGAGCTGAGGGGGCAGAGGGGCAGAATCCCCCTCCCCTGCTGCCCACGCTGGGGCTCAGCCCAGCACAGGGGTTTGGGCTCCCAGCTCTGCCCCACGGCACCCCCAGGGCTTCTCCAGGGCTGCTCCATCTGCTCAGCCCCAGCCTGTGCTGGTGCCTGGGATTGCCCTGACCTAGGTCCTGCTGAGCTCCATGAGGTCCCCATGGTCCCACCACTCATCCCTAGTCTCCACTTGGACATTGACTCAAATCCCCAAGTGTGACCACCCATCCCTCACCCACCCAGGGATTCATCCACCAAACCTATGGCTCTCCAGCTCAGAGACAAGGATGTCACGTCAGTGTCAAATGCCTTGCACAAGTCCTGGTAGATGCCATCAGCTGCACATCAGTCAGCTGCTTATCCATTAAGCTTCTTTATTTACTTTACATTAAGTATTAGTTCATTATTTGGTCTTCTCTCTCTATGAAATTAATTGGACTAGATTATTGTCTATGAAGTCTTATGGGGAAAAGCATGACTAAACTGTAGGGCAGCTGAACATTATTAACCAGTGGCTAGTTTTCAAATAAAACCTCCTTAGTAGCTTGTACAATACTACAGCTTGGTTTAAACTCCAGGAGTTCAACACATATCGTAGAATATTTTAGTGGTAAATAAATACCCACCCAGCTTTGCCATCCTTGTATCTTCGCCCTGTCAAATAGCTTTCTAGCCTGTACTGGTAAGACTCCTTTTTCTCAGGAAGTTGTACTAATAATTTTCCAAAAATATTAGCAAGGGATCCATAGCAACTGTTGATGCAACTCAAATTTGTTAAGAGCGATCCTAGCAACCTTCTGTTAAGAATACTGTATACAGCCTCCCCCACTTAGCAAAATCCCACAATATGGCAAGAAAGATTTGTATGTCTAAGAATAGCTACCTTACCACATTTTTCAAAATGACTGAGCCGTAATGATTTAAATCCTCCCTATCACATTTTCAGCAAGATGTGCCTCTACAACACTCTATCAATGTGTTCTGTTCAGAGTTTTGACTCTTTCTCCTTTTTTAAATCACACTATTAACATCCCTGACATTTTAGAAATAATGTTTATTGATTTTTCTGTTAACACTGCTATAAATTAAGTGATGCAATGGACAGGATTATTGAGACACTATAAAAAACGTCTCCTCCAGATTCCTAACTCCTGGTTGAAAAAGACTCTGGATTAACTCAGAAATGGGTGCAGTTCTGTGCTGTGATTTCTGTAGTTGGGTTTGCTTGAATACTTCTGATATGACAGAAAGGACATATTAAAACTACCTGCTAAGTATCAAATGACAGAAGAAATAGATGAAACTGAGATGAAACTGAGAAATGAATGGTTGAGAAAAACCAGATGCAAAATTCCTGATCACTCACTGTTCAGAAACATAGGATACAGTCAGTATCAGAATGGTTTGAATTACTTTATCTGCAGCAACAGTAAATGGCTAAACCAGGAAAATACCCATTTATTGCTGGCAAATCCAGAAGCAAGGTGTCACATATGAAATGTGTCCTCTCCCAGGGCTGGGAGCACTTTGGTGGCAGAAGTAATTGCATCTCAACAGCATTGGTTAAAAAGGAGGGGAGCCATGTATGATCACATGTACTCAACAGCTTCCAGAATCCTTTGGAATCCTGACTCACAGATTAATTTTTAAGACTATTTCTGCTGGATCTTCAAGTCACCAAGTTTTGTTCTTGTTTTATGGGGTAGTTTTTCAACCCCTGAGTCTCCTGTAATAATGCAATTCGATTTCTATCCTTGGATCTTTGATTTTACATTCCATCATCACTAAGCATTGATTAAGCCTTAGCACATATACCTGACTGTGTTTATGACTTTTTTTCCTCAGGGGAAGGTCAGGCTTTATGACAACATCACTCTGTTAAAACCAAAATTTGTTGGTGATGCTACTGACTGTGATCAGCTTCATTCATCAGCTTAAAAAATTCTTGTGCTAGTTTGCTTCCACAGAGAAAAAAAATAATGGAAGGCATGGATTAGCAGAATTAACAAGAATCAAAAATGGACTTGGACACCTGTGTTCATAGCATTATTTACATTAATACTCAGATTCATCATAGTCTTAGAAACATGTTTGTCAGAGTGTTGTCTCTCCCCCTGTTGAAATCCTTCTGCTTTGCCTACACTTTTATAAATATTCATCAGGGGAAAAAAAATATGAAGAATCAGTAGTGTCTTTACCCATTTTTTTTCAATCCCTTATTCCACTATTATTGAATTTTAGAAGGTGCCTGAGACATCAATGTGTCTCAGTTTACCTCCTAATAGGTGACTGTATCCATCATTCCAGCATCATTCCACACTCTGGAAAATACCTGGATGTGAAGGCTACACCAGTATCCTGGATTTTGATGAAGGCACTTCAAAACAGGTGTAGAGACCTCAACCACAGCAGGATGAAAATTCACACCCTGAGAATGCCTACCCAAACCCATCCTAACAAAAAAAGCCTTTCAGTTTTGCATTTGAAACTTATGCATTTAGGATTTTTCAAGAAAACTTAATACTTAAAAATTGGCAGGTCCATAGTTACATTGTCAAGAAATGGCATCTCAGCCATTTTCCTAAGAAATAAACAGATCTCAGCTCCACAGAGAGGACCCAACCAAGGCCACAAAGCCTAAAGTTCTGGCCATAAGCACAGAATCACTCTCTGCTGCTTCACATCTCCCACTCATCTCTAGAGAAGTTTCCAAAATGATAGAAGGTCAAATGCAGCCTCTACAGATTAATTCTGTAATAGCTATCCTTTTTTTTGTTTTTGTTTTTAATTCTTGGTTCTTACACCATGCACTACCATGTGACCAAGTATGTTCTCCTTCATATTTGGGAAGATTTCTCCCCACTTGTCTCATTTCTGTTCGCCACTGTTTTTTTCCTTTTTTTTTTTTTTCCCTGTTCTTGCGAGGTTTTATTCTCTCAATTTGCTTCACCATTTAGCATTTGACCATGGCACTTTTGGGCTGCTGCCTTCTTAACTGGGACATTACACCTGCTATTTATTACATTTATTACACACAGAAGGCCAAATATGTTTGAGCTGTTAAGGCAGTGCCACTGTGTATTTGTGTATAACTAATATAAATATTATACATCATACATATATATGTTTATGTTTAAATTACTCATATAAATAAATAACTAAAAAGCACCCAGCAAGTTACTCTTCAGGAGATACGGCTGCAATATCTGTAACTCCACTTCTGAATCCTCCTAAAAAGAAACTGAAAATCACAGTTGGCAACATTTCTGTAAGGCAACAGTAATCCATAAATACTCCTTAATTTTCCTGTCATTGCAGAATTAAGCCACTTCCAGCTCACACAGATCTTACCAGGTGTGCTAAATTGATGTCATTATAAGTCATCAGGAAATACCCACAGAGACCTGTAGCAACATTTGGAAGTTTTGTTAAACAGCTGTGTGTTCTAATTGATTTGTATTATTTAAAACAGCTAAAGCAAGTTATCGCCGGATGTAGAGAAGGGATGACTGAAGACCCCAGGGAGATTTAACTCACAAGAAAGCCAATCACAGGAACTTCATTTGAGCATTTTAAGATTATTACTAGAGGAAGTGCAATTAAATCATCACCATTTATCAATTATCATTATAAAATACTATGCAACCTTATCATGTTAATTTATTTATGAGAAGGTAACTAGTTGACTTCTGCTTTTTGCAGTAATCTAGCCAGGAAAAATATCTCAAGATGCTTTATCTGGAAATGAGCATAACTTTCCACTGTAATCAAAAGTAACTATAGAAGTCAAAATTTTACCTAAAATTACAAATGTCAAATATCTCCACTTTTAGCAGCTTGTCTCAGTTCCTGAGATGTATTTTATTATAGATGTATAATGTATTTTGGTGTACACCCTCCACCACAGAGGGTGTACACCAAAACGCAGTTGTATCAGAAATATGCACAGGCCTGCCACCCTCATTTCATAAAAACATGGGGGAAAGTCCCAAAAAGTCAGTAAGCCTTTCTTTTCCTGGTCTGCCAAACACAGTGCAGATCAGCCCTAGTTAAAAGTTAAGTACCATCCTTGGACCCTTGGCAAGCTCACTTTTTCTTCCCAGTGGTGGAGTGCTTGTAGCATCTAAAATTTGTATCTCTTTTGGATTAAAAACCTAAACCTTTTTACTCTGCTGCTCATGTGTAGCTGAGTGCTCAAGCCTGATTTGATGAGTTTGCCCAGTGACTTGCATTATAGGATCTGTGTCCCTGCAGGCAAAGCCTAACCCACATAACAAAATGGGTCAGCAGAAAAGCAGCAAGGCAAGACAGAACTCCATATTTCAGTTCAGAATCCTGATTCATTTGACTGAGAAAAGCAGTTTTTTTCTTGTAGACCTGACTCTTGCTTTGATCTGATGCTTGCAGGCTAGTTGTCATTATCTTCCATAATCTCCTTATTTAACAGAAAGTCACATTTTGCAGCTGTTAACTCTGCTAATTTCTCAAAAATGTTCTTCCTGTGTTTGCCATTGCACCCACAATTGGCTGTACCACCTCTGGAGAGTGTCCCAGAATCAGATTCATCATTCCACACATTTTGCCACCCTAAACTCCTGTTTTTTGCAGGAATTCGTGAGTATGTATCCCCCACACGCCTCCAGTTATTAGATGCAGGACAGTTTTTACTTTACTGTCCCTTAAGAAGCAAAAATAATCCCCATGCAAGAGTGACCTGGTTTTCCTTTTGGCTTTCACAACTGATTTCACACATTCCAAACATCCCATTTATGCCTTATTCTCAGCAGTGTTGCATTATTACATTATGTTATTAAACCCCAATTTCCCCATCTTCATTCACAAACAACCCAGGTAATTAATGCTTCATGTGAAAAGTGTGTAATATAAGAACCTGCCAGCTCACAACTGGAATTCAGACACGCACAGCAACCACCAGAACACCCATGGCTTGGTAGGATCTCAGGAAGCTGTTATAAGATAAATAATAGCCTGTGGCTGAAAACACAAGAATGCTGCTCGTGTTCCCATGGCTGAGCATCATCTACAAACAGGCATCCTGTAATTAAACTGTGTTATTTGAATTAAGGGAGCACCTGTAGGACCCGGTGGATGTTACATCCTTGTCATGCTGCTGTGGCAAGAGACCTGAGTGCCTGGAAACAGCTAAAATAATAAAAAAAAAAAAAAAAAAAAAAAAAAAAAAAAAAAAAAACAGGAAGGGAAGAGGAGGGAGAGAGGACACAATGGTATCTTGGTCTGATGGGAAAAGAGCTCACACCTGGACAAATTCTTTGTCAGATTTGCTCATGAGACCTGGAGCAAAGGGAAGACACCAGTGGAACCAGCTCAGCTCTGAGCCATGTGGCACTATTAGACAGCACCAACATATTTTTTGATAGGAAACCAATTTTCCCTTGTTCAATCCTAAGGACTGCATGTCTATTTAAAACACAGTTTTTTTTGGTAATTTGATTACCAGACAATCCATGAAATGTTACACTGATATGTTTTATTTACAGAAATAAGTCTGCTTTTGTATTTACCCAAATTCACGATTACTCAGAAACTGACTGAATTTTTGAGGACTGGCTTTGGATAAAAGTATTTTAAATGTGAGAGACTGTCAAGGCAAGCCTTAAATTGTGAACACTTATATAGCCTTCAAAATCCAGGACTGAAACTATTGCTGGTAAATCATTCAGCACGACAGGATATAGACATATATATTTTTAATATTATTTTAATTTTTTTCCTTCTGTCCAAGAGAGGAGTAAGACTACTGAGGATCCAGGCACATATTGCACTCCCCAATTTCGTGAAAGACTAGAGGATTCTTACCTGCTGTGTAATAGTGTCCCAGGGCCCCTCCTGCAGACGGTCCTGGTAGGATGCATGAACACTTCCCCATACTTCATCCAGAGTTAAAGGTCTTCCATCTAGGAGAAAAAACAACCACCTTCAGCCAAAGCTCTTAAGCGTGCTGTATCTTTAATACAGAACAGCAAAATTAAAACTGGAAACTGTTCAAATCCTGATTGAAGGTACACACAGAACTACCCTAAGTTCCCTGATCAGTTTTCTTCTCTGTCACTTGAGAGTGAAGAAGAAAATCATGCTGATTGTAAGGTATGAAGTGTAACTAGTTTTGTAAAACTAAGTTTTGATAAGGTGGATTTAAAACCACAAAATAACATCATGAAGAGTCACCTACTGTAAACATATGCAACTCATAGTGAGAGGGTGGAGAAATCTAAGGAACAAAATTCTGCAAAATTACTGCATTTTGGCCTGTCCACAATGTTTTCTTGAGCTGCATTGATACAGCATGGTTGCATCAGGTTTTTAGCTATGATGCTACAATTACGCCAAGATATTAGTGTCAACCACTTAGAAAATAGGTATGTCTGTTTTTAATGAATATTTGTTTATGGCAAACAATATTTCGATAGACTTTCAGTAAGTAGCTTCATCTTGGCATTTATCAGGTGTCAGAAACCATCATCCTCTGATGATCAGTTTTATTCTACTGACATTTGTATGTCTGTAAAATGAAAAAGATTTATTCACACAATTAACATTTGAATGCCATGTTTAGACACAAGTTCAAACCAGCTGCCTACAGCCTCTTTTATTTTTCTGCACGTATTTATAAAAAAGCACAAAGTTCTGAACTTATATAAGCACCATATAGCAGAATCATGTGGCAAATGAAGTGTCTGAGGGGGTAGTAGCATATTAATCAGCTTTTCCATGCTATCCTCATGAAGGTGAGACTTGTTAGACCATCACATCCACTGTCTTGTGATGACAGGTACCAGATCTGTGCTGGAGACAGTCTAACATTCACAAAGAAATTTGCTACAACAGCATAAATTTATTTTAGAAGGATGTATTTACACTCATATCACCTGTGTGCAGGTGATATGAAACGCCATGCATACTTGCAATTTTTTTCTCAACAGAGGAAGTCCAAGTGTAAAATCTACAATAACACATGTTCTAGTGCAACATCTGATTTGCCACTCTAGACTGTACCATGTACATTTCTCTGAGAATTTTTATAACTCTGAGCAGATCCATGTACACGTGAAATGGATTACTCTGACTGTTAATCCCATTTTTAGAAATGATCGGAAGTCATTGAATCATTAACCATTTTATAGTTAAAAACGAGTTTTGTCTTTACCACATGGTGAATTCATTCCATTCACGAGCTCCCAGACTTTCTCTAAACACAGATCTGTATTCTTTGGGCACTCTTACCCCCTTTTTTCCAGCACACTCACATGCTTAGCAGCCCTGTTACACATTCTTGCAACCCACTGAGACCTCAAACATCCAGCTGGTCTGACAGAGCAGTCAGTAATTGTTGCTGCTGGCAACAAGGGCCCACTGTGGCACCTGCTAAGCCAAGCAGCCTCTTGCCTTCGTGCCTCTTTTCTTCCCTGAGATGGAGCTGACCTGGGAAGTTCAGCCAGAATGAGAAGGAAAGAGCAGCACCGAGCCAAGAGAAGGCACAGGAGAGGAAGGTGAAGACTCCAGATTCACCCATCCATACATTTATTTAGCCACCATCCACCCACAAGGAAACAGCTTGCTGTGTGTCCCAAGGCTTATCCCAAGTCCAGCTGGGATAGTTTTGTTATTTAAACTGTTTAGACTACAACAAAATTTTCTGAGAAAAAGCTTCTTGACTGTCCAGCTGGGGTTAACTCAATCATGTCATCACAAGCAACAAATAGTTAAAAGGCAGAATACTGAGTGCCCCCTTACAGCAGCAAGGTGAGGCTATCAGACCACACAGGAGCTGCAGTTCTCAGCTGGACCTTAATTTCTCCAAAGAGCAGAAATTCTTTAGGCAGACAAAATTCCATATTTATTTTCAGATAAAGTTTTCAGGCTTCCCAAGTTACTGCAATCTATTTTGTTCATGTTTAGTGAGGGCTTTTAGTAATTTCACTGATTTCCAATTAAAAGCTTTTAACCATTTCTAAGATTTTCAATTAAAGGTTATTTGACACTTTGGGTGAAATGGTGCACAAATTGTTTTGAGGCGTCATTCTGACGCATGTTATAAAGAAACAACCTTAAGAAACCACTGCCAAAAGGGAAAAAAACACTCATATGGCTTAAAAGAATATATGATCACAGAAATTAATCAATTTCAGTTATGTCCAAAGCCACAATAAAACCAGTTCTTACAGGATGTGGTCTTTAGAGCAGCTGTATTTCTGAGAAAGGACATGGTGGTTACATGTTTTTGAGCTCAGGAAGTAAATCTGTATTCTGGAAAGCACTTCAGTCAGGCCCAGTGTGGTTGTGAATACATAAAGTCATGCCTTCAGGGTTGGAGGAAGTTTCCCTATCTCAGAAGCTCCCTCTCTCTAACCACTGATTAGCGTGGTTTTTATTGACAGGGATTTAGCTGTCACTGAGCTGAGAGTGTATTTTGAGCAGGTCAGCCTAAAAAACCTCATTCCTTTTCTCTAGAGGAGTGAGGGTGCAGTTCTTGTTGACTCCCATTAGTCCTGCCCTTCCTTTTCAGTGTTTTAGCCAGCTTTTGTGCTGCTTCCTCTGCCTTTGCAGGAAACAGAAGTGTGAGACAAGCCATTATTATCTCCACACACGGGGTGATTCCTGAATGGTACCTGTGCTCACCTGTGCTGCTGATACCTCACTGGGGGTTTTCTAATGTATGGGAAGAGGATTCTGAATGCCTGGCTTCAGATAAGGATGGTTCGGGAAAAGACTGAAGCTCCTTGACATCTTAAAGACTAGGAAAAGAGGAAAATACTCTGCTGATTAAAGAAAGCTTACTGGACCTAGCTCAGCCCATCTGGCTGATGCCAGCATTGAAGGGGAAGGATAATTGCCTATACCATCTGTCTCCAAGAGGGCTAATTGCTGACATCAGATATCAGCAGGGGTTCATGCATTTCTTCAACTACCTATTTGGTAGTCTCAGAAGCCAGGGAAAGAAAGAAGGGCTCAGTACAGCAGGCACAGGGCTGATTTTGGAAAAATTAGCCTCTGCCCTGAGCTCCTGACACTTGACTGTGACTTCAGCAGGACTGAAATTAGGCATATATGCCACGTGGAAAGTATGATGAGGCACTGAAAAACGTTTCTTATGTATATACACACTGCCTAAAAATATCTTCTTGTACCCTATAATGTTCCCAAACACCTTTCCAGACAGTCTCATCATCTCTCAGCTTAATCACTATTTCCAACAGAAGTATTTGTCCTTGCACAGAACAAGATCTTCCCTGTAAATCCATCCCCTGAGACTACAAAACAGTTCAGATGTCCCTCAAAAGGTTTTAGTTCTGTTGCAACCAAAATTTCAAACCTTACCCTACACCACCTTATGTAGCAAACTTCATCTTAAAAATAACAAAAAAAGGTCTAAAGATGAGTTTGAGAATGTAAGTCATTTCATCCAATTTAGACAGCAGCAAGGACAAGGATACAATGCAACTTCTCCCTTCTGCAGGAAGAAGTGATCTGTAATGCTTGAACATTCCAGAGAGGAATGAAAACTGGTTATCTTCACTGGCACAAGCTCCTGAGGATGCCAACCAACCTGGAGATCACAGGAAAATCCCCCCAGCAACTCTGCGGGGAGCCTTTTTTCCTAGGAGGGACTGAGAGACCAGGTAAATGGAAGCTGGACTCACATGCACTGGGAGAAAGGCAAGATTTCATTGATTTCATCATTCTAGAGAAGTTTGTAAAATGTCTGTTGAGTGCAGATTTGGACAGGCTGGTATCAGCTGCTGTTATACAAAGAGAGGAAGTGAACGCTGCAAACGCCCTCAGCCAGGTTGAACAGAAGAATTATTGTTCCCCAGGTGTGATGGGCATTGCAGACACTGCCAAGGAGGAAGCGGAGCTCTGAATTCCAGCTCTGTGCCCTGTGCTGCGGAAAGCAAGACAGGGCAGGGCTGTGGAACCACTGGAATGATTACAGCTCACCTCTATCTCCCGCAGTCAGCTCTTATTAGCACTGGGATCAGTATGGACAGGATCCCAGAGGAACCAGGGACAGCTCACAGGAGACTTGTGAGGAAACCCTCCTGTTACTAAGTCCACAAATAATGGTAGGAATTTAGACTGGGAAATTGAGGTAAGTCTTGAGGAGATTGTTCCTTGATTAGTGAGGTGAAGAACGCAATGAGTACTGCTGATTGTCTGACAAAGTGAGGAGCTCATCACATGACTATTACCTCAAAAGAAAAAAACTCATAGCATTTCCCAGAGTTTTCCTCAGAGCAGGTTTGGGACAGGACAAAGGATAGTGTGCTCAGGTACCTCAAATGACTGTGAGCATGTGCCAGCTGTACATTTTCAAAAATCTCACTTTAGGACCTTCAGACAGGATAGCACAGGCAGACCAACAAAGTGCAAGGAAGACAGAATTCTCATTTTCAAAAGCTGTCCATAATTAAAATCAGAGAATACCAGCTGGTAACACTGTAGGGAACACACTTACTGCCAGCATTTTGTATCCTGCTCCCTTCAAGAGTCAGATATTGCTATAATTTAAAAAACAATGTAAAATGCTGAAGAGAACCCAGGTGACCTTCGGCAGCATCTAAAATAAGCCCTTGTTTTCCACTGTGAAAGGTTCCCAAGAAGTGTTTAAAAAGATAATTGTACTTGTAGGAACAATTACAGTTCTGTACTGCAAGGGGAGCTGTTGGCACATAATACCATGATTGTGCATTAGATCATCCACTGGCTCCTGTAATATCCACTTCCAGCTATAAGGAGTCATGTTTCAACACCTCCGATTCCCTGGTGCTGACAAGCTAAACAACTTGTTTTGTCTCTGTGAGCTCTTCTCTGGTGATTAACTGCTTATGGTGAATACTAATTATATGGAAGTACAGTAGAGATACTGTCCTACTTCCTCTACCTGCAGCGTCTCCGTCCTCTTCTGCAGAGACACTGCACTATAAAATTTAGCAAAAATCCAGAAGATGACATTTTTCAGGACCACAAATAGGCTAACCCGTCTCTCACAGCAAAACTACCTTTATCTTCCTGTCTGCACAATAAGTTCAAAGGCACAACACTGCACGTTTGTAAATGCCTGTAATAATATTGGAAACAAATTCGCAACAGGATGTGTGCAAATGAGTTTTCTTGGTGGTAAAGGCAGAGCAATGTCCCCAGTTCCCCACATCCCACTCTGAAAATTTACCCCAAATTATCCATTCCTGAAACTGCACCTCAGACTAAATCTTTCCACCAGGGAGCCTACAAGAATTCGTTCTTCAATTTTGAATCTGAAGTGCTTTTTGAAACGCTAACACTGCAAAATTAGAAACCATTAAACAATATAAGGCAGAGAGTGATTAAATCTACCAAACACATCCAAAGCAGCTTAAGCTACTTTTTAATTAAAAAGGAAAAGATATCACTGGCAACATTCAGACATCTTTATCTAGATAAAATTAAGATATTATTCAAAACACAAAAGATGCTGATCATAGAATTGTTTAGGTTGGAAAAGAGCTCTAAAATGATTGAGTCCAAAGCTTAACCCAACACAGCCATGCTCACCACTAAAGGTTGTCCCCAAGTGCCACAAGCTGGTCCTGCTGGCCACACCACTGCAGGCACAAGCCAGGTGCCTCTGGAGCACAGGTACACAGGCTTGGGGCAGCAAGGAACAGAGCACAGCCAGTGCTGCAGTGTGATCACTCGTGCCTGCTGATCAAATGAGTGACACCAACTCTGGCCTTCAGGGGAGGCTGAGTGTTCCTCCTTCCTCCCCTGACAGGATGGGGGCTGAAATCACAGGGGCTACAGCCACAGAGCACTGGGTAACAAGATGTATATAGCAGGGAAGAGACAGCATCAGACTGTTTCAAGAGCCAGCTTCAATACCAAAAAAAGTAAATATCATATTAGTATTGTTTTGTTTTCCCTTAAGCAGCAAATTTAAACAGAAAACAGCATACATTTTAAAAGACACCATTTAGACCCCAGCCTTGTGGCTCAAGCACTGTGGTTACATCCACTGATTGCCAGGCCCAGTTTAAACCTACAGCACTAAGTTTTTGTAGTCATTTCAAGAAAAGAACAAGAAAAATGACCGGCAGTTTCAGTCAACCACAGGCAAGATGCCAGGAGCCAAAGATCAGCCTCCCTCAGGCTGAGATGATATCATCTCCTCCACGGTCCTGGAGCTCTAAGTCCAAAGCATTGAAAAATTCGCTGGTGAGCTGCCTCATCTCTTAGTTTGTTATTACATCCCTTCCTCAACTTAATACAAAATTTTCAACATCTACTGCACCAAACATACTTGGTCTATGCTGGCCTTACCCAAAAAGCATGCTCTGAAATACAGCACAGGCACTTGGTAGCTGCTGGAGTACAGGACGTGGTACTCATAGCGAACCACTTCTTCAGTGCTGCAAACCCCAGCGGCCTGAGAGTCATCCAAGGGCTCCTGAAATGACACAGGTGACCACAGGAACACATCAACCACTGCATTTGTAGAGAAATTGTCATGAATTCAATAAATGCACAGAACAGAAATAATGGCAACCACCCTTCGACAGTACCACTCATGCAAACTCCCAAGGGAATTTTTCAATGCTAGCAAGAAAATCAGAGAAGCCCGAAACCTACAAAGACATCTTACACGCTTCCTTCCACAAACTGTGAACTATTTGCAAGCCTTTCCAGAACTTAAGATTTTCTAAGCTGCACCAAGGCTCTCTCTAAAATTTTCATGGCACAGTAACTGGCACAATAAGGGGACTACAGCTGTACCTCTCCTCATTACATTCAGTATAGACCATTTTAGAAGTGTATCCTTAAATAATCCAGTTTTGCTTGCCAAAAGACAAATCAAATGTATCTACCAAAAATCCTCTGATCTACTTTCTTTAAAGGCTTTTTGCCAGGAGTTGCTTTTGCTAATAATATAAAATATATCATATAATGTAAATATAATAATAAAATAAAATGTAATAATAAAACTGAGAGGGTTTTTTTCCCCTTTTTAGTGTATATTCCAGGTGTGAAGTACTGAAGTTTATGGTAGACTTGAAACAAATCAAAACAGATGAAACTAACTGCATTGAGATACACCCCAGCTGCAAACACAGATTTCACAACATTTCAAATTAATATTCCAACTGTGCTAAGCACCCAGTTGTTTGGATTTTTCTAAAAGCTGTTATAACTCAATGTCTCTGAAAATGGAACCATTAAATGAATAATGCCATTAAGATTAAACATAAGAACAAACTTTCCAAGAAGACATTCTGGGTGTGGACTTATTCAGTGCTCAAACCCCCGAATTTAAATGCATGAACTAAGCAACCATAATGCCCCACAGGTTGGGTGTGCGTTTCACGACTTGGCTATTGCCAAGCAACCCTGAATATTGGGTTATGGTATCTGTCCAAGGAAAATAGAAGAAGACTGTGCAGAAAAGAAGAACCAGCATCCTCTGAACACTATGTTCATACAACACACCAGAAATTCAAAGCTACCTTTGCATTTTTATCTCCCATTATTAGTCAAGTCAGAAATGGAGGAATCAATATATGAAGAAATATAAAAACTGATTAACAGTAATGACACCCAAGATATTTTCAGGGTTTTCTCCTGATGTGACCTTCCCCAAATTTAGTGCATTAGACACACAGATGCTGCTCAGGCAGAGGGACAGAAGTTCACAAATGAAAGCCCAAATCTTGGGGAGCTGCAGACCAAGGAACAGCCCATACATTTTTGTGCATGAAGTGAGAAGATCACAGATGGCCACAGACCAGAGGTTTCCTGGTAAATCCTAGCTGTCTGCAGGAAAATGGTTGATTCTGGCTTACAGGAAAACAAGTATGGGAATGGGAATGTTTGAAAATATGCTCCCTGGATTAACCTAGTTTCAAATACTGTATTTGAGGAGATCCTAAAGTCAACCTGCCAGAAGGACAGTGATGATCGTGATGATTGTGACGATTGCTCTTCCTGATGTCACAGGCCAGATAAAGACAGGTATGATATACCCAGTTCCCACATACATGAGTGACAGATCAAGAAGGGGAATTCTTTTCCTCCTAACACAGGTCATACCCAGTGATTACATGTAAAATATAGGTTAAAAGAAAAATCAAGAAAAAAGTAAATTTCTTCTCTATATATCGCTGAACCTTCATTAAAATTGATTAATGCTTCAGTAAAAACAACAAAAGAGACCATCATCAGCCTGTGGGAAAATAAAACAAAAAAATCAAACCCAGCTACAGACTGGTTTTCATGTGTGCAGGGGTGGGGGAAGAGAAAGAGTCTGTGCTCAGAACTGAGCCTACATGGTGCTTCTCAGACATTAATGTTTCATCAGATACCATGGCCTTGCCTCCTGCTTAGTCACAGCTTACCCTGCCCTAAAAGATACTTCTGGAAATGGCAAGACTACCTGTTCCTGTGTTAAATACCACTGTTCTAGGAAAAAGACTGTCTGCATACACTGCATTCAGTATATAATGGTAAAATGACTAATTTGTGACTATTTTAGACCTGCACACAAAAGCAAATAGCTGAATCCTTCTCAGGGCTACTCTAATCCCTCTTCCTCTCAGTAAACAGCAGTTTCACATTTTCTGATTTAAAAAGACACATCATTGATGTGCAATCGTGCTCTTTACAGTCTCTGCAAGCACAGCCCACAGTATTTTTGCAGGGAAAGTACATTTTGTAGCCTACAAGTTTTGATGGTATCTCTGTAGCTGATGAGATGAACTTTGCTGATGAGATGAATAAAACGAGTACAGTCATTTTGGGTGATCTTTGCAACATCTAAAAATCTACAAATGGCTGACTAGAACCAAGGAGCGTCAGCCAGTTTTATATCAGCACACAAGACTTCATCTTTACTCTTTAACCAGCTACTGATAAAGCCATAAATACAAAACACAGGTGTAACTTATTTTAAAAAAGTAAAACTGACACTTTATATATGTCATGATAGCGTATTTTAACTCTTTCTTTCAATAATTGTTCTAGTTTCCTTTCCCTAATTATATTGTTGTTCTGACTCTTTTTGACCTAATGCTGAATTTTAGTTACTCTACTGGACAACACTGAAATCAAATTTAAATTTGTATGATTTTCTAATTGCTGCAAAACATCCACATGTGTACAGACACCACAAAACAAAAGACAAAACACAAACATCAGCCTTAAAAAAAGTCATATACAACACTAACCAAAAAAGGTTTTTATATTTTAACCAAACTGCAATCATTAAAAATGATATGAAGAAACTTGTTCCTCAAATTTTTTGTTTCTGATTTTCAAATTTACTGGCATGCCTGCCATGCTTCAAGTTAAAAACGTGAATCCAGGACTTACTGTCTGTTTCCAAAACAAATTGGGAGGCTGTCATCAGGAAGCATCTGCTCCTCTGTTGCTCTCAGGTAAAATCACTCCTGTGCTATCATAATGGACTATTGAGCAGATGTTTAAAAGCAATGTATGTATTAGAAAGAAGATAAGCAGCAACTACCTAATTAATTACATTAGTTCCATCATAAATGAATTACCACTGATTTTAGTTGATATAAAATTGTCCTCAACCTTTAAGTATCCCCAAAACAAATTAAGTCGATTTGTTCCCTTTAAAACGCTAAATTATTTAAATCAATAGATAAGAAACACTGCCAGGTGTCATTCTGAAGGCAAAATAACATATTTGTACTATTTGTATTCCTCTTGATGAGGAAGGCAACTTTAAAACCTGTGGTAACAAGTTAATTTGACAGCAGGAGAGAGTTAATTGTGGGTTTGGGTAGTTTAGTGGCACCACGGAGGTGTGGGTTAAGGTACCTTTGGAGGGAGACCATGAAGGAAAGGCAAGCTAGATAGAGTAAACTGGGAAGGTGACAGAATTACCTAAAAAAAAGGATTTCCCTACTGACACCAAACATTTTCCTATCTCCACCTCACCAGCAAGAGGCCCACTGAGCCAGACTTTATTGCTCAGCCTAAATTCCCTTTGAAATTAAGAAGCAGCCCCTCTTTTGCAGGAAAAGGTAAGAGAAGTGGTGCAAATAAACATTTCTCCTGGATGTCCAGACACTTTCGCCTTTTCCCAGTTCCCATGTTCCTCATCTCCTTTCTTGCTGCCCTGGCCTCTTTACTCCTGCATTTTCCAAGCTCTTGGCAGATGCTCCTGCAGGAACACAGGCAGGACTGGGAAGAAGTGACGGAGGCACAGGTACCAATAATGCTTCTTTCAGTGTGAGAAGAGGAAAAAGGAGATGCAATCCAGATTAGTAAGCAAATTTGCCTTCATTGCTTGGAATGCATTTACATCTAATTTCATTTCAGCCTCTAAGGTTGAAATGCATCGCTCTTCTCTCTTCAGAGACGCAGAGCCACCACTGAAACACAAGAACTTTCAGGAGCAGCTCTTTCCACACTTTCTCCCTGGCAAACAGAGAGATTTGAGCATGGAAACTGAATGGTGGGACAGCGTTTCATCAGGGAGAACTAAAGCAGAGGCTGATGAGCAGGGCGTGGCCGTGTGGTGAGATCGTATCTCCGTTCTTCTCCCGGGTGTTCTCCCAAGCATTCAGACCGTGCCCCACGTTCTTGCTGCAGCCCCTGCGGATCCAGTCTCTGCAGGACATTTTCTTGCAGGCTTTGGTCCCTCCTGTGCAAGATCTCGACTCACCCCCAGCCTGGCACAGCCTGACACCTCTAGACCTTAAGCTGCCTTTGCCACCGCCACTGACCACGCAGGGTGAGGTCACAGCAGTCAGCGAGGTGACCCCGCCTGGGCAGGGGGAGACTGACTGTATCTACTGAAAATCACCAAAAGTTTTCCATCACTACTAAATATTCACACTGTGCTCAAATTCACAGGCTCTAAACAAAAGTAGCTCTACCACAGCCTGTAAAAATGCAGACATCTCCCTGAAGAATTTCAGTGCAATATGAATGTTGTACAAAACCCTTTACCACCAGTTGCACCATTTTTATGTATGTTGATAAACTGCTCTCTTATGTGAAGAACACATAACCCAACCACCTCCAGGTGCTTTCTAGTGCTGACATCACCAGTGACAGATGAGGAAAACGCAAGAACAACAGAAGTGGTCTGAAGCATAACGAAGTTATCTTATGGATTTATTTTCTGTGTGCAGCTACAAAATCCTCCCCCACTGTCCTGGACTTCTTACAATTTAGTCATCCAAGTGAAGAACCTGGTTAAATACTCAATAACGAGAAAGAAAGTGGCTCTTAAATCATTTGGTGATGCCTGAAATACTGCGTGCAAAGAGCTTTCTTTTGCAAGATACAGCTGCCCTTTAAAGCCACTATGTCACCAGTGGAGTCAAGGTAAACAGGGAGTGGATCCCTGAAACATGTCATTTCCCAAAGGGAAATCTGACTGAACTCAGCAACCTGGCCATGACACTATGAAAGCCTCTAGACATTTTCAAAATAACCATTTCCCCAAAAAAGTTGCACCCCCTGCCAAGCCTTCTGTTATTCGT
The DNA here is from genome assembly GCF_965231275.1 of Zosterops lateralis. Classification (NCBI taxonomy): domain Eukaryota; kingdom Metazoa; phylum Chordata; class Aves; order Passeriformes; family Zosteropidae; genus Zosterops; species Zosterops lateralis. The sequence continues at coordinate 75,996,169 of NC_139800.1, forward strand.
GACATACCAAAACACCAAAACCAAGACTTACATCCCAAAAAGACATGGCACATAAAACTGCAGTAGTTCCTCATGCATGAACAATCATTTCTAACAGCTGGAAATTAGATTTGTCTTTTGATTGCTTCAAAACCACCATCACAACTGAAAGCAAAGCCTTTTCAAGCAAAAGAAGCAACAGACCGTGAAAACAGAACAGTTGTGAATTTTGTCTTCACATAAAGGTGGGGAATTGTTACAAAATCATTCCTCATTCTTCCTGAGTTGTCACAGATAAAATGCAGATTTTGGTGGCTTTTCTCCTCCCACAGAAGAAACATTTTTTCTTGTTTTAATGTAGAGAGTGCAAGGCTGTCTGCACAGGGCTGGAACAGAGGCGTGGTGTGTTAGGAAACCACTTCTGGTGAGAATGACAGAAATCTGGGATATGAGGCAAAGAAATCCAAGGAGACAAAGGGACACAGTTCATCTGCTGAGGGAAGATGGACCAACCCAAACCACCTGTAACTCCTGAAAGGAAGGTCCCCCTGAAGCTATGGAGACAGACCTTGGAGAAGATCAGAGCAGCCCCACCTGGAAGCACTTCCACTGCCTCCGACCAATGTTCTATGCCAATGTTATTCCTCAGACTGAGGAACTTACAGCCATTTTCTTTCCATGGAAGTCTGGTGGGATAAGGAGTGGTTGGAGATGGTGGTGCCTGTATCCACTCATTTTTGCCACCTGCCTTTCAGTAACAATCACAGAATCCCATGATCACTGAGGCTGGAAAACCCCTCTCAGATATGAGTCCAAGCTGTGCTCCAGCTCCACCCTGTCCCCAGCCCAGAGCTCCAAGAGCAACATCCAGGGATGGGGACTCCAAACCTTCCTGGGCAGCCCCTGCCAATTCCTGACCACCCTTTCCATGAGGAAATTCCTGCGGATGTCCAACCAGGCCCAGCCTGAGGCTGTTCCTCTCCTCCTGTCCCTGTTCCCTGGGAGCAGAGCCCGACCCCCCTCAGCTGTCCCCTCCTGTCAGGGAGTTGTGCAGAGCCAGAAGGGCCCCCCGAGACTCCTTTTGAAGGATTTTCCCATCATTTTTGTCATTATCTTCCATTTGCACAAATTGGAGTAAGCTACTACTTTGAGGTTAAGTACTATTCCACAAGATTATTGCTTCTTTAGAACTGAAGTGCTTCCAGGACTGAGCTCTCTGTGCTTTACAACAGGCAAAAAAAAAGGAAAAAAAATTGCTACACTAGAAGACAACAGTAGCAGTTCAGCTGTATTTTAGGTCAGCTTTATTTTTTTAGAACAAGGATTATTATTTCTGCTTTGTGATTCACAGCAGCAACCCAGTTTTGGCCACGCTTAATTCAACAGGGAGACTGACAGCAAATGCCTACAAACCTTTACTTTTTAGAAGACAAACTCAAATCCTCATTAATTTCTCAGATGAGAAACTGTATGAAAACGATGCCAAGACTGACAGACAGTGTTTAACAGTAATTCTGGTGAAAAAGTTACAGACAGAAATGCTCAAATTATCACAAAATCTGGCACTGTAAAAACAAGAAATTTGAAATTGAGGGTTGCAATTAGAAGGGGCTGCACTGGTGCCCACCCAGGACACTCTAAGGGAACAGCTGTGGCACTAGGGCAGTGACTTACTCCAAGAGATAGAATTGTTGGATGCTGCCCACTTGAAAAAGGAAATGGCATCTCATTAAGTTAATATCTGACAAAAAGATACATCTTGAAAGTTACCTGAGATGCTAACCTAAGCTTGGCCATAGACTGTATTAGATAAGCACAACCATTAGAAACAATAATCATAAACAATGTGGCTTAATTACAGCTGGCTTATTTGGATGTGAGAGATGCAATGCTATTAACCATGTGTTAGGGCTAAAGCACATGTTATTCTCCTATTAAGAAAACAGGAAGATGATACTAAATTACAATGATCTATTTCACATTTAAAATAGCCTGAATTCAAAACTTTTAGCTGCTACTAAAATAATTACGAAATTACTCAAAATAGATGTGAATAGTTGATTTTACTCCTAAAATCCCCAAAAGAAAACCTGAATGTGTACCTACACTTAGACAAAAAATGACAGCATGTTAGGATCCACTGACTGTTTGCATTTTGAAATAGCCACGTATAATAACTAAATTTTTAAATGGAGCAGGGGCAGACCCTACCAGTCAAGGATGTTCAGCTTTTGCCCATTCTGAAAAGCTGTTGATTATATTCATAAATGATACAGTACAGATGCACTTACCTTCAACTCTGTAACAAAGGAAATGCAAAGCTCTGAACTCAGATTGGGGCAGGTCAAATGCCCTTCAGTTCATTTTCAAATAAAATACTCTGTAAGAATATTCTAAATAGTAACAAATAAATACGAAGTTATCAAATATCACTGATCATGAACACACCAAATGTATATTGGAGACATTCACAGTGGCTGGAGAGAAGCACTGAATTGATTCCTTATTAGTCTGATCTCAAATGAAAACTGCCATGGCATGTTACATGGTATTTTCAATTTCCAGAAATGTGGTACATAATAAGTCTTGATGCAAATGTAACCACTTGGAATTTGCTTTACAATTCTTTAAAGCCAAGTAGAAAATCTGCATGAATTATTGACAATGTTTTTGTCTGGAATGACTCTTCTAACAGTCTCCATTCAAACTGTGTTTTATTTTACAAGAAAGCCTGGTGGAGAATTAAGAATTAAATATTTCCAGTGCTGTATGTGGTGGAAAACATGGGGTCAACAACATCCAGAAACACAATGACCAAACAACACCACTGTGGCAGAAGAGTTAAAAACACCAAGAAATGGTACAGATGTACGTAACTGCATTTGGCCAAGCTCATGAATTCTTTCAAAAAAAATACACATCCAAAAAATCAGCATAATGGCTGAATTGTTAAAATAAATTAATCTCATTTCAAGGAATTATTATTGAAGTTGAATTGCTCAGAACTAGGTGGAGGGATCTCAAGAAACTGTTCTGTATACAACTGTTTGATAACCATATCAAATTTTCCCTTCTAACTTTATAAATAACCTATATTAAATACTTTCAGCAATTAGCAAGTTGTTCCAAAAAATGTCCAAACTCATTATCCTACAGGATGGGAAACAAGAAGCAAGGAAAGAGCCACTAATTGTGCACATGTGCAGAGAAAGAGCCAGAACATGGCTCTGGCTGTTGGGACATTTTATCTGCTCTCATTTCCCTCAAAAGCTGCTCTATAATTTATTCCTTCAATTTGATTAAGGTATCTCAGAGGTTATTCCATATATTTATCTCTATTTGCAACTAACTGAAATCATAGCTAAAACAATGAAGGACAGAGCTGGTTAAATTCCTCTTGCTTCTCAAAACTGAGATATTCCAAGTGTCCTGAAGGCATTCAATTCCAAAACAGGAAGCCAGAGAGGAGAGCAGTCAGCAATTCTAATCATGTGCAGATCTCTTGGAAAGTATTTTCCTAAACATTTGCTGAAAGAACCTTTTATTGTACTGCATGCTGCTGCTTGTACCCCAAACAGGGTCCCGCAAGATATTTACTACTAAAATTGTCTCTGATTATGTAAAGGAATCAATCTGGAGATAACCAAGACCATGCTTCCCTAAATATTAAACTTCAGATAAGTGCAAAAACAGGGAATTTGGAGAAGAAGAAACAACTAAAAATATGTTAATATATTTTTAACATCCTATATGAATGAAGCCTATGAATGGCTTCATTCATAAGGCAGAAGCTACAAATGGTAGTGTTGCACCAAAATCAGAGACAAATTGATTTTTTTTTCTAATCTTCAGTTTATAGGTTTCTGCAACTCAACTGCAATCCCTCAAGGAATAATTTTAGAATAAAGGCCTGTTGTCCATATGATATTACAAACAGTACTGCTGAGGTCCCTATTCCATCACGTTTCAGGTAAAAGAAGAGTTTCTGACTTAGCTGAGTCTGGAAGTAACATGTGAGTGGATCAGGAATTAATGACTACAGAAACCAGCTCCCAGGGTCTTTCATAAGATAAATCCAAGAAAACTCCATCCAATTTACAGAAAAAAGGCTAATGATGTCTTTTTATATCAATTTGCCTGTTTTCACAAACATCTACACACCTATGCACAGCGTGAGTGCAGGTATGTGAAATTCTTTCTTACAGCAGACTCCTTTCCCAGAGGACTCAGCTTTGGATTTAGTAGAATCATGGAATTATTTAGGCTGGCAAAGACCTCTCAGACCATCAAGTCCAAATGTTGATAGGCATCCACACGAAACTGACCTCTGTCAATAAAAAGACACCATGGTCACTCCTATCCACAGGATCCTGATATAGTTAGGGTTTTAAACCAGGAAAAATGTTGCAAGAGATTTGCCTGTTACCCAAACAGAGAATAAAAGCACAGATGAAGAAATAGGAAATAGCAAAATATAAATTAATAATAATAATAATTAAAAAAAACTGCAGGAAATTATGTTTCTAGTATTTTTGGATGCAATATTGGTATTCCTTCACCTAAATTTTGTGAATTAATAAACAAAAATATTTTTATGTGGATTAACAAAGTTCTAAGATGATTATAGGATAAAACTGCTTACATAAAATAAATCTGACTCAAAGATTACGATTACATACAAGTAAAAATACATTTAGAAAGGTGCGTACATGATATAAAGTTTATTTGACTTTTGGGTCTTGCTCAATCTCTCAAAAACAACCAACTGCAAGACACAAGTCAGGTGGGAATCTCATCTGCCATCAGACTGGCAGAGATTACTGAAATTTTAATGTCTTGAATGGAAAATCAAGAGCATGTTCTGCTTTCAAGGATCAGACAGGAATTTTACAAGTTCAAGAAGTGATGGTCGGGATTTTTTAACAGATCTTTGTATGGTAGAGTGGAGAGGGAAATGTGTTCTGGTCTGCAATGTCCAGGTGACCACAGCATAGACATTCCATGGGTCCTCCTGAACTCAGCATCTGTTCAGAAACTGCCCATGATAAGCTTTCTAAATCTCTGTTTAGATTTTTTTAAATATTTGAGAAATAAGGGAGATCATGAGTTAAAGCAGGAAAATTGAAATGGGGAAGGACTTGAATTTGGAAGAGGCTTATATTTATTTAAATCAGAGATACAAAAACTTCATTTATACCCTGAACAACTGTAAACAAAATATAGGATAAAACTGCAAACTTGAGTGAATAATCACCTCACAAATTATACCAAAAATATGAAAAGAAAACCCCTACAGAGAACAAAAAAGATACATGGCAAGCAAAAAAACTTTATTTCTTGAAGACTAAGTTTACAGGAGAAAGTAAGAACTGCCAAAATTCAAGTGGTACTTACAAATGGCAAAAGGGATTAGAACCATTTTTGAAGGAAAGAATAATTAATCATACAGAGCTATGTAGAAACTGGATTAAAACTTAACATTGGTTTGTCAAAGAGAGAGCAAGCCAAAGGAACCCGATATCTTCCCCTGATAAAATAACTGAATTAGTGGACAAGGAAATGCAGGAGATTCAATCTGGCTGGATGCAGTAAAATATTTGATACCAGGCCAAATGGGAAGCAGTTCTTTAAAGTGGAGAAGATGGGGATTATGTTCAAAATGTAATACACAAGAAGTGGAAAAGGAGAGAGAATAATGTGAAAAGCTAAAAAGAGAATTATTGACCAGGAGACAGTCGACTAACAAAGCACCTCTACAGCTGAACTGTAAAGTAATCTTAGTTACAATATTCCTCCACAACCTGAGCACAAAAGCAGGAGATTGTTGACAAATTCTGCTGATGATACAAAGCTGGGCAGCACTGTCAATAGAGCAGGAGATGGAAACTGTGGCAGGAAACGGAGTTTATAACACCAGCACTGCCACACTGAGACTGCCCACGAGCTGATCTCAGCTCTGCTCCTCCCTTGTCACACGAGTATTGACAGGGCCAACAAATCACAAGACGAATGCCCCTCATTCCCCGCTGCCCCCAGGGATCCCACACACACTCCACAGACCTCATTGCCCCAGCCGTGATTTACACCGAGAGCAGAGAAACAGAAATGCTGAGACTCGACCAAACGCTGCCATTTCCACTCTGTAACAAAATCCGGGATTTTAACATTTGTCTTTTTCTTTAACCAGTACAGAAGCTAAATATGAGCACTTTTCACAGGACAAAAACCTGGTCCGAGATGGTAAATATTAAATTAGAAAATGTCGGAATTGCAAAATTAAAGTGTACCATACAAATCTGAACTGGCTCACGAGGAATCAGCTGGACATTCAGTTTGATAATCCTGGTAGTGTGCGTTAAGGCACTAATGGGAAAAGATTTAAAAAACACAGCTCTGCTGGGCAATGCAACAGATTATTAAACTTGCTGAAAAAAAAACTTTCAGAAAAGTTTAAAACCTTGTCACTTTTTAAGTAGGATTAATCTGATCTTAGATTAACTACTTCATTTGTCTAAGTAGAAAACTAAGTTCCTGAAAAAATCGGAGTTTGTAGAAAATGGATTTTCTACTCTGAAATTCTCTTGATGCCTTCACCTGTACTGCAGTATCCACACAGCATAAAGCAAAAGTGAATGTTCATTAAAACTGCAATCAAAACTGAAAAAAAAGAGAAAAATAAAGCCACTTCATAGTCAAAGAATATCCATTAATTTCATATCTATACATTAAAGCATGTAAAATTAAGCTAGACAGAAATTTTTCTTGTTTATATTATCAACCAATTTTAGGATGGAAGAGGAATGCAGACCACTACACTAAACATTGATTATGCACAGGTCTGATGTGATATAAAGTTTGTTCTAGCTTTCAAGGATAGTTGACCATCTGTAACACAAACATCAAACAGCTCTGTCCTGAGGATTTTTATCCTAAAAAGTCTTTAGTGTTATGACTTTTTAATAAGCTGCACCATGTTTGCTTATCCTATAGCTCCACCCTTAAAAGAAGTAAGGCAAAATTTTCAGCAATAAACACAAGACCAAGATACAACAGGAAAGGTAAAGTTCTAAATAGACATTTTTGTTGTTTAACACAGGAATAGTTGAAAGGAAAGTAAACATTGCAATGCAGTGATAGACTAATTCCAGGTAAAGTTCTTGCCTTAATGGTTTTATTAAATATTTTAAGAAGGATTTCCAATACAAAGTGACAATACAGAACTCACTGAATATTCTGTATCAAGATTGCTTTTACACTAATTTTGTTCTGTTTGCTTCCACCCCCCACCAAGCAAGAGCTACTCTGTGAAAACAGAAACAAAAAAGTGAAAAGCTTTGATCAAACACACATATCAAATTCACAACAGAACAGAGAATATAATTTAGTTACCCTGATCCCTACAGCCAAAATGCTGAGTATTTCCAAACACTTGAAAAAAAAAAAAAATTAGTCACATTAGAGCTCACAACTGTGTCTGTAAGAATTACTTAATAATATTGCCATGCTAGTAAGTAACTTCCAGTGTAAACCCAGGACAGAGAAGCAACAGTAAATGCAAGATTTGTTTATATCTTTAACTTGAAAATATAATTCGAACACTAGGAGGGTTAACACTTTTGAAAATTTTGTCTTCTATTCAAAAGAGCATTAATCACAGAAATAGGTGCCAAAAGCATACTTAAAACACATCTGAACATATTCTTTTCCCACATTTTCCTCTGTAGAAGAAAATATCAATTCTTTATATAGTCTTCAGAGAGAAGATGAACACAGGAAAGAAAAAGAAACATGGATTTTATAACAAAAACTAAAAATACATACATTTTCTTAAAACTATGAAGGATAATGACTGTGTAACACAGGGCTGGAATCAGCTTTCCAAAACTGACTGACTATCTAGGATGCATTTGCTTCACTCCATTTTGCCATGGTTCAACAGAACATCTGTGCTTTTCATCCCTTTAATATTAGGTGCTCTCAAAACAACTTGTTTTTTATTTGTTTATTTCTTAACCACACCGGCATTAAAGGAATTGTTGATACTGAAGATATTAAGTAATAAACATAGAACCAAATCAAAACTGGAATGGGTAAAGGGAAAAATGCTAGACAGAAATATGTAACTTTGCTTACCTAAAATATAAAAGAAATAGTGAAATTGAATGCTTAGTTATGGAGACAAGCCTCAAGAAAAAGAATGTGCCATGTTGAGAAGTGAAAAAAACTCATTACAGATTTTAATTTGGGGTTTTAGGGTACAAGGTTGGAATCTGTTGAGTTGCCAGTGTTTATCACTACTGACTTGATGCTCATTGTATTTTATAACCACGTTTCCTTCCACCAAGCCTTTGTCTCTGATACTTTACACAACAACTTTAGTCACATGAACTTGTTCCTTTGAAAAAGAGCAGTGCAATCACATCTGTACCTGTGCAGAAAAGCAAACAATTATGCTGTCTGCTCCGAGCCCTGTCATTTCCATGAGGAAACATGACAGTGTTCATATCATTGCTATTGATTGCCAATCACAACTGAGAACTGTCTGAGTCACTCAGACAAAATTAACCTAAAAAAGAGCATATTAATATTAAATTTTATCACACAAAATTATAATCCTGTCATCAGGGTTAGCTTCTCTTTATTTTAGTATAAACCTCAACTAAGGCACTCTGTACAAATGATGCCAGGGTGTTTTCCTACCACTTCAGAGACTCCAGGTGTTCATGGACTCCTCACTTCTGCAGAGCTCCAGAAAATCCCAAACTTATCTCCAGTTCTACATCCCTGCTGTTTTCCTGTTATACATCCTCCTTGGAGAAGACTATCAGTTCTGCTCCTTTTCAACACCCAATGACTGAAAAATGAAAACAAATTCCACCCAGGAAAGGAAATACTATGTTCTTGGTAACAAAGCTGGAAACAAGATTACCAAAGAAAGGTAAAAATCTAAAGCTATTAATAATCTAAAATTGTGTGTCATTAAAAATGCATTTTTAAAGACCTGAGTGTTTCTCTGTTTCACAACAAAGCTTGGATACAAAGGTGAAATAAATGACTAACCTTGCAGCATTCTCCTTCTTTAATCCATCAGGACATAAAAGAATAAACTCTTAGCTGAACTTCACATGAAAACAGAACTTGGGAAACAGCTCTTTAAAAGAATAAAATCTGAGGGATTTTGAGGATCACACACTCTAAAAATCAGATCCCAGGCTTTCAGGACCCCTTATCTAGGCCAAAAGTGAAACTCCCTCTCACAGAGCTATGTAAAGATGAGGGTCCTGTTTCACACAGGGAAAATATTCATTCTTGTGCAATCTCTGCTTTGATTTCCTTGCTCTTAAAGCAGCCTTGCAGAATCTGATTTTACATATAAGCAAAGGCATTAACTCTAAAAGTGCATCCTGCACTGCAGCTACAGATAACACAAATGAACAATGCTCTGTGAAACAGGAGACTAAGGGACCTCCTGGGTGATGAAGTTCAGTGTCTTATTACCAGAGGTATCAAACATCATAAAATGCCTTTTTCTAGATTTATATGGTTTTATCTGCAAACTAACTGACTTCTTGATGTGGTTGCTCCTTTTGGAAAGCTATTTCAGCTTTCTCTGGTTCTACTGCATGTTTATCCAAGTTCAGTTTGTAACTGTAAATTCTCATGCCAACATGGTAGTTTAGTTTAAGGAGCTTTTTTTCATTCCGTGGCATTTCAAACCTTTTTTGCCCACTGTATTAACAGAAATCATGTTTTCTTCTCGAGCTTTCTTTTTTAAATGCTAAATAAGAATTCTTCTGGTATTTTCTTTTTTTCCAATCTGATTTTTCCAATCAACATAAAAAACTTGTTATATTTTAATTCTCTTCTTTTTTTTTTTTTTTTTTTTTTTTTTTTTTTTTTTTTTTTTTTTTTTTTTGTTTCAGTGAGAGTAGCTGTAATTAAACATACAACATGACAGACAAGTCCTCAACATCCTTGTTTAATATCAATTCCATCAGAGAGCAACAGCCAGGCAGAACCTAAAACTGTCTTTATTTCATTCATGCCCATGAGCAGTTCACAGTAATCCTATGATCAACTAAAACATCAATTTATTTCTCCTCCTCAGTCATTTCCAACTAATGAGACACAAGCTTCTGAAGCAGCATTACCTTACCTGTACTCCCCAAGTACATGACCTTATACTTTGCACCACTAAATTTCATCCTGATTCTGTTGTGCCAGTCCTCGAGCTCCTCTGGCTCTCTCCACAGGAATTTCTTACCTTCTGCTCTACAATGCCTCCAGATATTCTGCCATCAGCAAATTTCATTAACCCTCTCCAAATCCTTGTCCTGCAATTACAACTTAAAACAAGAGAGTTGTCTGAGGGTGAATTTTTGTATTTTCACACAGCTTTGCTTTCCTGTGGGCCACTGATAAAAAGTTTTACTAAACTCTACATGGATTAGGAGCACTGAATTGTCTTTGTCCAGTCACTCAGCTATTTTGCCAGGTCACAGATAATGGTTCAATGATTCAATCCACTACCCTCTGTAACATCATCTTGCATTCCATCCTATTTCCATATTAAACCTTTACTTAAATCTTCTTTAAGAATTTCTTTGAAAATTCTTTGAATACCACTGACGCCAGACTAACAAGTACATAGCTTTTCACCTTTTGAAATAGGAAAAAAAAACCCAAAATCCAACAGATTTCTGACACTTAACAAAAATTCTAGGGGAGGAGTTATCTCTTACTTTCCTCTTCATGATCTCCTCTCAAAAATTGTTCCCTCCTTGACTGAAGCATCTACTGTCTACAGACCCATCCTCACCAGACATCCTGCCTTATCTGAAATAATCTTTTACTGGAAATAGGAATTTATTTCCATTTACCTGGTGAATAGAGTAAAATATATTTTGTCTGCAATCTTTTCCCTGGGCTTGTTTCTCTTTCTTTAATATTGCTATATGCAGGGTTACATAACCTTCTGGTATTTGTCTCAGCATCTTTTCAGACCTATTTTCCATATATAAAGCAGGTTCTCTTTCTGAAAATTCTTCAATTTAAAAAGCCTATGCCGCACTTTGGTACCATTCCTAAATGTTGGGGTACCTAATGATCTTGGTACAATAGCTGCTTCTCAGACTATCTGGCACATTTGGTCAAAGAATGGTGAAGCATGCATCAGTCAAAACTATTAAACCTCTTCCAGAAATTCAAATTTGCCCTCTGGAAACTAAGAAACATAAACACTCAAGTTGTCCATCTATTTATTTTAAACAGAATCAATTAATGATATATCCCTCCAAGCCTGTTTTCTCAGGCCAGCTGTTCTGTAATTCTTACTACATGGTAAACCCAAGTCTGAAGGAGTTTCAGGTTTTGCTCATGAAGAAACACAACTGCTGAGAGAAATCCATCAGCTGTTATGTACCAAAGCCTCTTACCAGTTCTAGAAATAATAACCAGAATAGTAATTAAATTTAATAATGCCATACTTATCAACAAGCCATTTGCAATAGACTAGTGGGGGAAAATAATTCTACAAGTCTGAGTTCAAATCCAGTTAGTGACATACTCAAAATTTGTTTCAGCTGTTCTTTTAAACTAAAAAGTTGTAAATCCTCTCAAACTAACTTATAGTCTGCAACAACTATCTACCCTAAGCTATTTTTTGAGGGAAGTGTTGAAGAAGCTTTCTGTATTTTTCTTATTATTGAAGAACAAATACTTTATTTCAGGACCAACTGAATACAGCAGTATCTACTCTACCAAGAAAAGAATTTTTTTAATATCTAGGAGGGTTTTTTTATACTGGTAGGGGAAAATTTAAGTAAAAGACAATTCAAAAAATGGACACGGAAAAAGGAAGAAAAAAAAAAAAAAAAAAAAAAAAAAAGAAGAAGCAGGGAAAACCTACCCTTCTGCTCTCCTGCTGCTGAAAATTAAACAATTCACAATCTTATTTCTGGTACTATGAAACGACCCAAAAAAAAAAAAAAAAATAAGCCTGTAAAGAACTAGAATGGGCTCATCCCCTTCCTTACCAAAGTATTGCATCAGGTCACTTCCCTCCTACTCTTCACACTTCTTTCTATTCATCCATTCACTCCCTCCCTTTATGACTACAAATTATTAATAAGTTCAGCCCAAAGTGTCAAGTGTTCAGTTCTTAATAATTTTATTTTAAAAACTTTGAGGCACTTGATTCTGATTTGATTTGCTTAAGCACTTTGTTGTATTACTTATGCATGGCCATTAAATGTTCTTCAATCACAAAAGAAAACTGATAACGCTTTTTAATTAGATATTTACATCTTTGAGGAGAGCTGTCCTTCATGAAGGGCTTCACACATGTAAGGGAACAGCTCACCACAGTAAGATTCCCAGACCTGACTGAAAAAAAGGATGATGGAACACCTGCTACAGCTGTTTACACATGGTAACAAGGTCTGCAATCCAGAGCTGCCTTTGAAAAACAACAGGTAAAAGTGAATTCTCAGAAACAGTTTAAAATACCAATGGACAAAATCTGAAAGTACCAGCTAATTGAAATAATGTTGAGAACACCTTCCAGAAAACTAAGTGTACCAGAACAGGGATTACATTTAAAGGTAATGAAGTACATTAACTGACAAACATCACCAACCACCCCACTCATGTTATTTTTCTATTTCTTCTTTTTTTATCAGGATTTTTGTCACAGTATTATCTTAGCAGTTTTCAGAAAGACTTTTTTTTAAAAAAAGGACATTAAAGTCTAGTTATTTTTAGAGGTATTTCCAGAGATGGGTTTCAAATAAATTTCTATAATGAGACCCTACTGTGGCAGCTCTTTCCATGCAGAGACAAAGAAAATCAGTAGAGTTGGTAGATGAGGTAAAAAACCTGGTGCAGGAAATATAGTCCAATACCACAAATCTCATTTACAGTGGAGAAAAAAATACCTTGCCAAGGTATTCTCACTGTTCATAGGCATTCAAATCTGCCATTCACAGGGGTAAGTGTTGTATCAGCTATGGTTAAGCTGGGCTTCCCCAAAGAATGCAACGTTTTAATGTTCATGTACTTTGCATATTGTGCCAGGAATACAAGGGTGCCTTTACTCACATTCTATCAAATGCACTGTCTTCCCAAAGCAAAGGCAGCAGAGGAAAGTGGGGGCAAAAAATCAATTCCAAGAAAGCAATCTCTTCTTTTATGCTTCATAGTTCTTTAATCAATTCATATTTATTTATTTGTATTGCCTCAAATTAAGATGACAAAGTATTTTGAAATTGCTTATCAAGTTGCTCGCTAAATACTGTAAGACCAGAACTACTTGGAATTACTTTGAAATGTTAGTCTGGCTGACTGACATTGAAATGTTTAGTCTGGCTGATTTTACTATCCTTCTGCATCAAGTCTTAGGCCCAAGGAAGGAGAGGGCACTTTCCTCAGCTGGGGCTCTAACAAAGGCCTTTGTTGTGTTGATTCTCTGGCACACAGTAAGTTACCTCAGGCAGAGAACTGTCATGGCCTGTCCTCCACTCAGCCACTTACCTCCATAAAACATGTAAGAGCTTAATTATCTTTAAAAACCTTCACTTTACTCAAACATAGTTAGCATCACTCCACGGAAAGAAGAATCTCTGAGAAACGGGCAAGGGCAGAGACTTAAGCACACACCACAGAAAAACAGATCAAAAGTTTCCTAACACAATCCAAAGGAAAGTGTTATACCTTGCTAACCATGATGTAGCAGTCCTTTCACAGTCTCATTTTTCCAATGTTTAACATTTTTCTCAGAATTCAAATTTGTGCAGTTATGGTTTACACAAAAACTATATCTGATGTTAAATGTGTTTCTATCCTTTTAAAATATAGGACAAAACCTGGGGAACATGGAGTTTAAGCTTCTAGCAACAGGCAGCAATTAGAAATATTTTAAAAATTAGAAACCCATGAGACAGTCTTCTATTTACATTTGTATTTAAATGGACAGTAGTAATAATAGCAGTAGTAATATTTTATTTCTGAGTGCTAAATAATTCTAGCTTATACCAGACCATGAAACCAAAATTTTGATTCAATATTCTCTTCAATTTTTAACTACACTTCAGCATCTTAAACACTGGAATAATTAAACATACATTAAACATGTATTAGAACACATGCTGTGACTCTGCTGAAAGACAAGAATCCTGCAAAGAGGTGTTTAAATATATCCCATGCATTCTATTTGGTTTCAGGATAACATATAGGAAGTTTTTTCTAGCTCTTGTGTTCATTCTTGTAAACCTGTGCAACTACTCAGGACAGTTAATTTTGCCTTAGCTTCTAAATCTTGGACAACACCTTCAAACTCAGAGATTCTCATTTGGATTGGTATTGCTCCCTTTAAGTGCCTGCGTGGCCTGGTTTCCCCAAGCATTTAGTGCTCAGCAGCTGCTGCTGAAGAGAGGCAAAGGACCCACTGTTGCCAAGGTCCCGGTCAGCTCAGACACCTGCCTCAGCTTCCACAACTGCTGGAAATTGTATGGCCCAGATAACAACATTTAAGTCTTCTGACACAACTCTCTTACAGTAAGATCAGTATTACATACCAACACCCCAAAAGTATGTATTTCACTGAATATATAGGAGGGAAAACAAAAGTTTCACAAACGCTGACTGAAGTTAGAAGACAAAACTCCATTTTCTTAAGCTAGACACAATTCGGATTCATTAAATCATATTCGGGGATAAAGTTCCAAGTCATTGGTGAAACAATAACTGGTTTTGAAGGTTACCATGACCATCTACCCACGTCTGCACTGCTGCTGCCTGAACTCAAGTAGGAAAGATCTTTATTTAGAAATACTCAAAAGCACAAAAAACTGGCAAACAACCTCAAGAGTACACTGTGGTGACAAACAGAATCTTAAGTGATCTCCAGAGCATTTCCAAAGGAACTGAGTCAAAAGCAGGCACAACCACTGGCTCCCACATACCTGCCTATGAGAGCTAAGCTTTCATCCTAAAAGCCCTGAGGCCCTCAAGAGCACACCTGGTGGCTGGTAATTCAGACACTACACCTGCAGCATGTGGAAATACAGCAGTGCCGGATCCCACACACAACAACCACGGCCACATTAGCACAGGCAGCACCAAATCCTTCCAGAAAAAAAAGCTGATAAAGACAAAGGCACATAGTACACCACCTGAAAATTTACATATATTGAAATGAATGTTTCCAAGGTCATCTCAACACACCCCAATACTGCTCACAATTTCTGAAATCAACACAAGAATTATATAAATGTACATCATTACGTAGCATTCAACTAAAACGGGCAGAATGCTGGTAATTCCTGTAATACTTTCAGGGAAACTATTAAAAAGTTAATGTATCTGCTCAATACTGCAGGACTGAAGAGACTAATTTAAATTCTGGGATAAGATCATGTATGACAGGTGATGGCTAACCTGTCTTGCTATGAACACATAGCAAAAATAGAATTTGCTGTATCAACATAGTGACTTCAGATGTTCAGGGATGACAAAGAGTTGGACATTTTTAAGTCATTTGTGCTCAAAAATTACATATTAACTCCTTTATCTCATGGTCTGGCAATAAGGAATGTGTCTTCACTTGCTTTAGTTCCTTAAACCATTCCTCCCTCTCAGAGTGACACCTTCCACTCAGTTGCTACCTCACCTTCCTGAAAATTACCCAGTCCAGATGCAACAAAGAAAATAACCACCAAGATCCTAAGAAAAGAAGGAAAACTGAGGCTGTAATGTTAGCTAACACAAGCCAGGAAATTTAAAGCGGAAATTGAAATTTCAGCCTGAGATAGACGTTTTGGCACAGATATTGCATGATTTTCCTTTGAGTATTGTCAGTCAAGATCCTTTGCTCCTGGGACTACACCTTCAGAGCACATTCCAAATATACACAACATGCGGAGAGGCTTTGAGAGTTGATGGTATTTGCATTTGGACTGACATCTCCTTGTAATATGTTTGACACTGAGCACTTCTGTAACAAAGAACCGAGCTGCTTTCAACCCGAGTCTTTTCCAAAGAATAACGGGCAACTACACAAGAATGAATAAGTGAACAGTTTGCTACAGCAGTGAATGCCTCCGAAAACAGCAAGTTTGCAGGCACCAGATGGAAGAGAACATTATTGCAATTCCTGCATCCCATCGTGTAACAGCCAACAGAGCCGTTAACGCTTTCGGGTGATTTCTAAGCTTTTTTATGTGCTTTCCTTTGAAGGTGGGGGGCTTTTCTGTGCCCTGTCAGTCTGCAAGCTAGGTTCAGCTGTCTGGGAAAGAAATTTTATTGGCAAGCTATCAAATAGGGGAAAACACAAAATACAGATGGAAACACTAATGATCATATTACAAAAATCACTAGATGGACACAAACTGTATGTTATAAAGTATGACCTACAGCACAAGTCTTTTGTCTCTCAGCTTTCTCTCTCCCTTACTAGACACATCTGGCTTTCCACAACTTCACTGATCACTTATCCCAGAAAAATGTCTATCTCATGATCACAAGTTCTTACACTTTATTGTTTTTCTCTTCAAACAGCAAACTTAAATCTTATTTAATGTATGGCATTATATCTTCCTCAGAATTCAGAGCAAAATGGTGGTAAGAGATGCTTGAGTCAACTCAAATAAATCATTTTCTTTGCTACCACCACAGACCATCATGAGAAAGCCACCCACTAGCCAGTTACATCCATTTATGCCAAAAAGTGTATTTTCCATTCCCAAGCATTAATGCCCTCTATGATCAGGATGTGCTCTCAGTATCTTGCACTCAGCAGAAGTGAGTGTCTCATTTAAAAAGTCAGTTAGCATGTCCAAGTGCTGCCGGAACTAGTCCCTGGCAAACCAGAGCAGAAAGATTACACAACATAACAAACCTAATTCAAGTGAAAAAAAAAAAAAAACCTGCTCTGTATTAAAGATATGTTGTCTTGCTCATTCAGGAAAATACCTGTCTCATATAAGATGACAGAACCAAATTAATTTCTCCCCTATACTAGAACAGAAATTTTGAAATTGGGGCATTCATAATCACATTAGTACGAAATTTTAACACTCTGCATTGCCACCGTCATGTTGAGTACCAGTGCAGTACAAAAAAAGTCTTATGTTATATATACACTTATATATAGACATGTTTTTAAAGTATATATATTAAGTTGACTCCTACAAGGTAAAAAAGCAGTGTCTCCTCTCTGTGTGCTGGTCTATATGGGGAAAAGTAAGATATTTTTATGATTCATGAAAAATAATTTGTAACTCCAGAACACATTTTCCTGCACCACAAGTTCCTAAGTTTCAGTGAACTTCAATGCTCTTTAGTTATATCTAGAAAGAGCCTGACCTCAAAATCACACGCTGATTACACAATGTAAGTCTATAGTATTCTTGAGAAACACCACGTTCTGACCTTGAGAAAAAAGCTAAATTGCTTTATTTACAATATTAACTTAATTAATAAGGCTAACAAAAAGAGTTATGGCAAAGAAAACCTTATCATGCAGTGGGAAGAGAAAGAAAGTATGAGACTTCATCTTTTTCCAGAGCGGAAAATCACAACCATTCTTAGTAACAAAGGGGAGAAAAGCATTTTTTCATGTATCTTGAGAGTTCAGAGACAATGAGAGTGAGATGGTGTTGGGAAGGAAAAAAACTCACAGTTGGACCTCACAGCTAAAAGGACAATAACCATGAATTTTCCACAAAGCAGCAACATATGGAAGTTTGGCCATTTAGCCTGGTTCTCAGGAAGCCACTCTGAGGCCCTAAATCTGCAATATTCACTCTGAGCCAACACGACCTGTGTGCTGCAGGAGAACAATCCAAACACACTGAAAGATAATCATATGACACTGCTAAAAACACAGGCACTTGGCCAAAATAAAAGCATTGTTCCAATACAGATGAGCATCATCATCCCCAGAAAATTAGAGCATAACATTGAACAAGTACAATTTAATTTAAGAGAAACTAAAGCAGGCATGTATGCAAGGCTGGAAACATGAAGTGTTTTGAAGTTCACCATTAAAAGTAAAATGCTAACAATTGACAAGATTGTGATTTTGTTTCTATTGTTGTAAAACAGTATTGACAAACACTACAGTGTCATGTCGCTCATTTGTGAATTAATGTCATTAAGTATTTGAAAATGTGTATTTATCTACAAAATTTATCAATACCTGGCAAGGTCAGGTTGTTACTGAAGATTTGCTTTCAGGAACGCAAGAACAGTAACTTTCCATGATATTTTACATCTCAATGCATGTGCTTGAAGAAAAATCCTTCTGCAATGTGTGCATCTCAGTGATTAAACAACTCTGAACAACTATGACCAAAATGAATCGTGTTCTACTGCATCCTAAAGTATTGATATCAAAATGCACAGAAGTTGGGGAATTTAGATCCCCCCCAAATTCTTCATTCCCATCATCTCCAGGCAGACAGCACTGCTTAGAAAATGTCATAGTGGTGCTGTATTACAACATGCATTTGTTTCAATGTATTAAATAAAAGGAAGCCAAAGTGTGGCCGTACGTGCCAACACAAGCACTGTTGATATGGCCATCAGTGCAGTTCCTCCTCCATTCATGGCAGCTCATTTTGAACATTTTTTGGAGGAGAGAAAAAGAGGAGGGGGGGGGTGAACAATACAACAAAGGAAAAATGTCTTTTTTCAAAACTGTCTCTCCTACTAAGACCACAGCAGTAATATTTTTTAAATTAGAAACAGAAAAACAGATTTTAATTTCTCACAAGCCTTTCCATTGATAAAACTGTAGAAGCTGGGATCTCTTGATGCTTTGCCCAGCTATCAAGGCATGCCAAGCTTCAAAACATTTGATGGAAGAGTCACCAAGACTTGTAAAAAATCATATTAACCCAGCAAGTTGAGAGGGAAAGCACACAGTCCACGGAGGTGAGTGACTGTGTGGCCTACATTTCTCTGATACTGCTGCTGCATATGCAATTACACACAGTTCTAAGGTAAATTAACACAATTTACTGTGAAGACAACCACAGTTCAAGTCCACTCTGGCACAATTTCTAAAATCTGTTTTTTACATCCCATAATAATGACTTACTGTACCAAGAAACCCCACCAGAATGTACATTTATGACATTAAATCAAACTAGAACTATTTACTTAAATTTTAACATGAAGAATTAAAGAAATGTAAATACTTTACTCTGATTTGGATCTTGTCTAGATGTTCTAAAAGCACCATACAGATTTTTTCAAAACACCTTTCCAGACATGGGAAAATGCATTAAATGGAAAAAAAAAAATTCCCCTTTTCAATATCTAAAACACAGGATCACCAGGACAAAAGGGTGAGCTTATAGTCACTGGCATTACTATTCTCTCAAAGTTCAGATTCTGGGAAAATCACCTTCACTTCCCACAGCCTCAGTGCATGCCCCACAGGAAATGAAGGTTTATTTACTGCAGAAGAAAGACATTCTGCTGGAATGACATCATGCCTTCAACCAGGGTAACTCCAACTAAACTGTCACATTCAGTTACCAAACCCGAATTAGAGCATCTTTTCCTGTGTCTGATGTAGCATTTATTTGCTAATAATAAGTGACAGCTCTGAATACCAAGATGGCAGATAAAAAGTTGAAATCACTCCACACTAACATCTAAACAGAAAATTAATCACTTTTGGAGGTCATACAAAGTGCTCCTTCAGCTCTACCGAAAGCATCATAATTAGTTTATATACTCGTTTTTGATATATTTCCTAAGATTTGTAGAAAGTTATTAGTGGGTAAAACAGAACAGCAATCAAAGAATGTGCAAGATAGAGAATTCAGATTAGGGTCCCACCACCCTCAACAACAGTGAAGCCAACAGCATGTCATCAAAGCTGTTGAAAACTAAATGTAACTACTGCTAACAAGATTTGCCAGGATTCCAATGTGACACACAGAAAATGATGCACAAAGGTCTGTGTGTGGGAGACAAAACCTCCCCATGCCTCCAGAACTTTACAGGAGCAGAAGCATTTAAACCTCCTTCTTGAAGACTCAGGCATCCCCTCACAGAAGGAGCCCCAAAGCAGGACTGGGACTCAGGTGGCCTCTGTCTGAGGCATTCTTCTTTTTCTGAGGGCTCTCCAGCTTGAGGAAGGGGTGCAATTGTCTACACCAAAGTCCCTTCCAGCCTTGATATTTCTAAACAATGCCGTTATTTTGCCAAGCCCTTCCATGCAGACAACAGTTAATAAAATCCACACTGGAATATTTTCCTGTGGTTTAATAAAGGCTAATTCCACTTTCAGATTAATAGATTTTTAAGCAAAATCACGAGGATCTTCACTGTGTTTTGCAATATGCTTTAGAACTCTTCAGCATAAGTGGTTTCTTGATTTATTTTTTACAGGTCTCCATTTGGGTTTCATTTCTGTGACGTGGCATGTGAAAATGGTGCTGGTACATGAGCAACTTCGCTGCTCTTGAACCCAACACATTTACTACAAACTGATGTTTAAGGTATGCAGTACTTGATTTTCTCCCTCTTTACTAAGGTACTTCCATTATTTCCTGCAGTGAATGCTGGATTCTATTAAATGTATTTACATTTTTCTCCTTAAGCATTGTTTGCTGGGTTTTCACTTAACCATCCAACAAATACTGTGGTTATGCAAATGTTTACACTGCATTCATCTTATTTATTTTTGCACAAAAAAAAAAAAGAAAAAGGAGTGGTTCCTAATTGCAAAAATACTGCATTTGTTTAGAGAAAAAAAAAAAAGATTAATAATTGCTAAAAATTGTCATTTTCTATTTGCTACAAAATTTAAAGCACAGCTGAACAGCAAATTATAGAATTACGACGTTTAAGAAAGATGTCAGACTCATTCCACATCCCCATCAGGAAGATCCCCACCAACTCTCATGAACAGCTGCCAACAAAGGTGAACAATACAGCAAATGCATAATTTCATCAGCATGTTTGCTGGGGCCCAGTGCTCATTTTCCAAAAGCAATACCAGGTACGAACAGACCTTCAGCATTCCCAACCTGCCCACTCCTTTATAAAGCGGCAGTGGCTCCAGCTCCAGGAATGGTTCCATGCTGACTCACTTCTGCAATACCCAGAGGAGCTGAGACACACCACACACTGAGAATTATTACTCCAAGTTATTGCTTCCCTTGGGCTATTTGAATAACAAACAAAAAGAATGCATAAAGTGAATCCAGATTTTCCCATTTTACTCGTTCAGAGTATAAGCTCTTTGAGGCAGGAGAACTACCCTCACTTTGAACCTTCCACAGTATTTTTCACCTTATCAACAATTCATGCAATAATGTATGTAACTGTTTCGTCCTTGCTAGGAAAGAAGACACAGTACCATGTGCACTGATAAAGACCCTGACAGATGTCCTGGGAGGACAGATTTGATTTGGATCAAGAAAGAATACATACTGAAGATTGTTGTAGAATTAGCCAGAACGCTTTATGGTGGTTACACAAGATTTATGCTGTCTGTGGAAAAGTACAGATGACACTCAGCTGGCATAAAGTCAGAACAGCTCAGAAAGACAACAACTGATTCAATAAAAATTTAACCAGAACAAAATGGCAACTTAAAATTTTTCAAATGGCGCCTGTGTGCTCCTATCTGTCCCTTGCTTTGCATCGCAGGCTATTTTTATTCTTTTGGAAGAGACTCTAAAAGGTTTATATCCAGCTCATATCCAAGAGACTGAATCTGATCTCACTGGTCAGAAGAGTGTCCTCCACCAACTTGGACTAAAGTTTATCATCAGTCACAATGTCATTAGTAGTTTCTGTTTACCAGTCAGAATGTTGAAATAAACATCTTGAATAAACTAAAACCACAAAAAAATGAGGATGGGGTCCCAGAAGAACAGTGTGAATCCTCTTCTAGGAAGATAGAAAAATGGAAAAATAGGGTCTGCCTAAGACAGGATCCCCAAGCATCTCATTAAGATAAACAGCTTGAGAACTGAGATACTGCCAAGTATAAAACGACAAACTCCTTTAAACTGTCTTTAAGTTGCTACTTTACAAAACACAGTCCTCAACTAAGTATGAGCTTCACTATCAAAGTGAAATCTTGGTCCCAGTGAAGTCACCAGCAGAAATTCCCAGTGCTTTTAGGAGCCGAGAGCCACTTTTTTCATTGAATGGGGCTCACATGATAACATCTAGGTATCTAAAGCCATGAAGCCTAACCTTGATCACCTCTGAGGAAAAACACACACTTTTAGACTCATCCTCTCTTAGAGGAGACACCTAAAATAGGTCAACTGATTTATACCCAAAAATGCTTTTTTACCTCCTCAGGCTGAAACAAAGATTTAAGTGACAAGCTCTGTATTGCAGATACCTAAAATAAGCAGAAAGAAACCCACATAGAATTTTATTCTTGGTTTTCAGATGAAAACATAACTTGTATAAAAGGAATCAGCACATAATACAGACTGCTCTGTGGAAAAGACCAGAATACAAAGTTATTCATCACTCCTTCACCAGGAAGGCTCCTGATATTTATACACCAATCAATGAGATGGAAAGTTGGAAACACTAACTGTCCATGCCAATCAATGAGATGAAACAAACTCCAAATAAATTGGTCAGGTTTCCAGTATATCCCATAGGATTAGCACACTTTTGATACTGTGATAACTGATAATTGATTTGCTATTTGAATAAAGTTACTTCAGGCTATTTGTGTACTTTCTTTATCGTATCATTAGGTTTTGGTGTCTCTTCACAGACTAAAAATGAGTAGAACAATAATAATTTTGCCTCTCTGCAGTTTTAACATCCTAACTATACCCCAATACAAATGGATATATTTATGATTTATTCTACATCAACTTCACCCAACTTCAAAAATCTGTCTTCTGATTTTCCTCCAAATTTTCACCTTGCCTGCCAAAATTAATGTTCTATTTCTAACCTTCAAACTGGATTTCCAGGATGAGGGAAGGAAAACCTTCTGGCCTCTTATGCCCTGGCATATTCCACAGCACAGGTTGTTTAGTTTTGTTTTGTTTTTTTTTGTCAACACTGATTGTCCCTAACAATGAATGTTGGTTACTGGAATCCTAAATTCTGTATTTTTCCTTTCTTACTGTTCCTGGTTAATTATATTATTACATGCACATGCATCTACCACACCTTGGAGGAGATCAGATTAGACGGATGGAAATATTCCAATAAGAAACAAATAACAAACACAATATAGAAAATTCAAGATCATAACAGTAATTCCGGAACTGAAAATTGTGAAATATGGAACTATCAGTCAGTGGCCTTTTTTTACAAAATAAATTTAATTTCTTATTTAGAGCTTAAGCTTCGAATATATAAAAATAAAATTTATTAATTAGAAAAAAAAATATTGAATACATATAGCAAGAAGAAACCTTTCTAATTTCCACCAAGACCATGACTTTTGCTTTTCATCAGAATGTATTTCGATAACTTATTCAAACAGATTGCAGTAATTCTGTAACGCCATGCGATTTATGGGTACGACATATATTAAAACTAAAAAAAAAAAAAACCAAACCTAACACCTATTTAAATAACAGATTGTTATTAGAGTGGAATTGGTCTCTAGCACTCAATATCTGTGAAAAAGAACATGCATCTTACACAGGAACTAGTGTGCCTAAGAAAATCAACCTCTCTACAGTCACCATTTTCATCTTTCTTAGCGTTAAACACACAGCTTTACTCTACATATCCATAGCAAATTTCATTTTTCTATTTGATAGATTAAATAACTTTAACAGTCTGGTTACCCTTCAGCTCAATGAAGAATGTAAATTTGACATCATCTCATTGAATATTTTGGAGAAGAAGTTAATTCTTTTTCTTATGGTCTTATAACCTCCATAATTTTCTGAGACCTTTCTCTTGCTTCACTCTTCATCTTTACTGCTCCTACACGACAGGTACAAAGGCTCCTTCCAACCTGCCCATTACTGTGCTTCAAAACAAAGAAATCTTTCAAACTATCTCAAGGACTACTCACTTCAGTATCTTGATAAATCACAAAGCTTGGCCTGGAATCTTATTTCAGTGTATTATTTATCATAATATTTCGATGTATTTAACATTTCAGTATGTTAGAGACTCTGAAGTCTTTTTTGTTTTATGACATTTTCTATAACTGACACCTTCTTTCCAGAAGAAGGACTGAATAGCTTTTTACAGGTGTTCTTTTAAAATGCACTCTGTAACCAAGACTTGGTTCGTTATCTAAAAAAAAGAAAAAAAGGTCACAATCATCAAAAGCAATTTTCAATATAAACAGTAATTTGTTGTTTCAAGTCAGGACTGAAGTATACAAACACTGTTGTTAATGACAATTAAATAACAACCCCTGAAGCATTGGTATCTGCCCTCTTTTTACAAAATACTAGAAAACAATTTAAAGAAAAAACTTGAAAAAAGCTACAGCTATTCGTTAAATGACTTGGGTATCTAACCCTCTTTAAAATGCAGCTGAAACCTGTGAGTGAGCCCAAAAATCAGGAGAAATTACTGTATCACAGACTAATAGCACAATTGTTTTAAGTGCCATTTCCTTCAGAAACCAGGCCAAAAGAATACTTATTTCAGACCAGAAATGTCTTAAATGTACCAGAGTCTCAGTGGGGAAAAAAAAAGGCAATCAGAGTACTGATGGAAAAAAGAAAGGAATTGCAGAAAAAGGTAACTGCAAAGTATACCACATCCACCTATTCAACAGCTCATAACATACAGAATACTTTGCTTTCAGTCTATTACAATCCAAGATTTATTTTCTTATTTATGGTAACAACATAAGAAGGGAGGGAATCTCTGTCATTTATATCCTAATTAGTCAATAATCTGGAGGTCTAATGCAGACTCAAGCAAGCAAATAATTATTCAGATCAGTCCAACCAGAGTTTAATGAACAGTTTTAATTTTCTGGAAGAAAGATGTTTATTTTCCTTCAGGAACATCTCATTACCTGCCACAAGTTTCAAAAAATTGCTCAGTCTTTAAGTCAGCTCCATAGGAGAAAAGTAGCCACTGAGTATAAAAGTCTTATTCAATTAATACCACTTCAAGTGAGCATTAACTTCAAAGTTTCCTTTATTCTTTTAACTAACATTTACCTCTAAGATAAATAAATCTTGATGATTAATCTTTTTCCAAACACACACACACACACACAAAAAGTTTCCTTAATGTTAGTTAATCAAAATTATAAGAAATATCATCCTATGAGGAGAACACCTACACAAAGGATGCTGGAATCTTTTCCATTTCTTCCCAGTTTTCATCACCAATACAGTTGTATATCTCAATGAGGTGTATTAATTAATTTTCCTATAACTAACTAAAAGCCACTGGTAGCTTCAGATCTGAAGTTTTGCTGGAAGGACTTACTAGCATAGTGTTTTTTAATTTTATTACTTATTTTATAAACACATAAATTCAGAAATCTGTACTTACTTCTATATGTGCAAGTAACATTTGTTCAGTATTATCACTGTTTTTCTCCTTGAGGTCTGGTGGGATGTGTCTATTTCTTACTTGGAAGTGTGTCTTACTAAGATAACCATCACCAAGGTCCTGTGTCCAGAAAAAGAGAAAGAAAAAAACAAATTTTCTGTAACCAAAATGGTAAATGCCTTCACTGTTCTAGAAAACAAACAGAGCATGGTATTTAGGCACAGGCTCCAAGTCTTTTTATAGGCACCGATGACTGCAGTGCTCCTCAGCACCTTCTCACAGACAGTTTACACCAGTTCTCAGTGCTGAAGGAAGTCAAAGACCTGAGCAGCAAAAATGAAGTTTAATACAGCTATTAATGGAGTAAGACAACTGCACCCTGGGGATCAGGATAAGCGCCAAAGAAGGGGAAGGCAGTGCACCAAGGTGATGAAGGGACGGGGAGCTATTAACGATTTTGACCTATTTTAATGCATTCATGCCAGGATTAACTTCCCAACTCTTGAGAGGCTGGTTAGGTTTTGCCCTGTTTCCCCCTCTTGACTTTGCAAAGTTCTGAAAACAAAACAAAACAAAACCATTTCAGAATTTATGTATGCAGAGTCACAACTTGTTTCCTTCTCTTGATCACCTCTGAGGTCAAACATAAGAGAAAACAGAAGAAGCTGCGCCTTCCCTCAGTTGCTATTTTATCATTCTGCTTCCCAGGCCACACAGCCCACAGTTGTTAAGTGCCCATGTGCAATCCCAGAGTGGCAGGAGAAAGGTTTAGGAGCTTTCCTGCATTGCTGGCCTGTCTACCTGCACATTTTATGTTTCCTAATTAGATGCAAGAGGAGAGAAAATGTTTAATAACAGATACACTCTGAAAGGGAGAAAGCATGTACAGAACACAAAGAACAGTAGTTGCATGTCAACGATTTATTTCTCAAAGGAAACAAATAAATTGGGGGTTTATTAGCTGTTTCATTACATTTTATTTTAGACAAACAGAGAGCATATGCACAACATCTGATGAAAAAGGATTCTACTCAAAACAGTCTCGCTACCAAATTCATTAACATAGCACTAAATTACTTGATAAGACTGCAAATTTAACTATCATTTAACTCTTTAATTAATTTGTCATTGCTGACACAGTTTATGCCATTTATTTTGACCTTTAAACCATCAGAGGTTTTATACTGACACATTAGTTCTCTCTTCCCAAAGACTGTAGATTATACATACCTCCAAAATCTACTATGAGCTACTTGTTTACTTTGTCCTGATCAAGTTTCACACACACATAAAAAAAGGATAATCCTCTCTACATGTATTTTTTCCATTGACTTTTAAACATGAATAACACTACAGATAATTACATTGCTCACTTCTCCTACTGCATGCCTTATTTTCTCAATAAATCTCATTAAGAGCATGAGCCCAGCAAACTTTCCTGCATGTCCTGGCTGCAGAGCTAAAGGCAGGGAGGAACCCAGCAGGCAGAGAACAGTGAAAGAAAAACTTAAGCCTAAATTGATGATAGAAAATCCACTTCTTTCACTCTCAACACCCTCTCAAGTGTCTCCTTGTTCCTCTCAAGTGTCTCCTTGTGGAGCTTCCCAACAGAGCCAGCAGGAGGAAAGATCCCTGCACAGGTATTTGTCCCACAGGAGTAGCAGAGAAATTGCTGCAGCTACCCACAGAGGTGGGTGAAATGCCCACAGCACAGGGAGCTGTGCCAGAGCAGGGTTGGACAGAGCCTCCACCCCCCTAAACCAGTTTTTCCCCACAACAGAGTGCGGTCAAACCTCACAGCCTCTGCATCCTGCGAGTGCCACGGGAAAAAATGGATGGATGGATGGATGGATGGATGGATGGATGGATGGATGGATGGATGGATGGATGGATGGATGGATGGATGGAGACCTGGAGCCAGCAGTCTCTGTGTTTGGTAGCTGTGTGTCAGAGCAGGCAGGAAGGAGGAGCATCCCTCCTGCAGTGTTTTGTACTCTGTACACTTCTATACCCCTATAAATCAAAGCTGCAGCCAGAACCTTGATCTCACTGATGTGCAAAGGGAGTCCCTTCCTACTGCAGCTGTATCAAAAACCAAAGGGAACTAATGCAGCTTTTGGTATGATTACCTGGATTAACCTCACTAAATATGAGACAAACATAAAGCAGAGAGCAAACAGGGCCTCATTTCCTTCAGTTAAATCTCGACCTCCACAGCAAGATTTAACCATCCATCCCTAAAGGCAGCACCAGGTTCAGCTCCACCAGCTCCTGCAGAAGAGGTGCTCTTAGCTTTTATACAGCTTTCTTCCAGTGGGAAAAAAAAACACAAACCAAGAAAACACATTATAAAAATAACATCATTTGGAACATTTCACTTACAGCTATAAATACAGGGTTCTGCTTGGGCCATGTGAGCTTATGCACCAAGAGCCAGCTCCACGAGAACAATGAGTATTTCATCATCTAAATTTAATCTCCACAGAAAACACGGGAACACAGGAACACAGTTCTACCAGCCCGGTTCACTTGTGTGGTCTCACTGCTATCAATGGGTCTATTCACGTGAGTCAGGAATGAGGAATGGGATCCAAGTGCATTACATCAGCAAAATTAAAAGTGCCCCAAACTACTACCCACAACACATATACTGGTTATAAAAAAAAAAAAAAAAAAAAAAAAAAAAAAAAAAAAAAAAAAAAAAAAAAAAAAAAAATTAAAAGGCAAAAAGACAATGAGACATCTTGTTGAGGGAAAGCTTTCTTCCCAGACTCCACACTATAAATGGATGGTCTCCACGGCCAGGTTTTTATCACACACTGAAATCACAGAGTCGCCAACTTGGCCCATTAAAAAAAGAAAACAACCCTCTTAGAATTTTTTTATATGAGAACAAAAATCTATCTCATTCTGCTACTTCCAGCAAAGCTTCTTATTTCACAGAAAGTTTAGACTTTGACCCATGTATTAAATTCCCAGTAGAGGCTCAGAGCATCTTTCTTTGTTGAATAAATCCTCACAAATATTGCCTTGGACTGAAATCTAAAGTTTCAAATGGTTTTCTGTAAGAAAGGGTGCATTGTAACACTTAACTAATATTTGCACTCTTTTAAAAACTCCTAAACAGAGCAAATCAAAGTTCAAGGTCCTCCCTCTTACTGAAGTTCTGATTGTCTGTGATGAAAGGGTTACAAATATTAATGTACAACTATATATGTAAAAATGATGGCACACATTGGAAAAAGCATGACTTCTCTCCAAAAAAACCCATGACAGCATGAGAAACCAGTACAGCCATTAAGCTCTTAAAAAAAAGAAAGCTAGAGCAGGACAATTTCTACAATAGAAAGAATACACAAAAAAGAAAACATGAAAACATACATGCTGGAGAAAGCCAGCCATTTTTATCTACTGTATCAATATATATTTATACACTATAATACATATACTGTATATACATATAGTGTAATTTGTGTACCTATATACATATTAGTTTGACATTATCCTGAGCAAAACAACAAAAGTCATATAGAATTTAAAAAATGAAAAAAATACGCATACTAAAAGCATTTTTCTTAAAACAGAATTTGTCAAGTCTAATTTCAGAGGATATGTCTGGTTGATAAACATACAAGCTGGAACAATACATGCTCAGAATTCCCTAAGATATCTGTGGATTCCACAAGTGGAAATTAAAAAAAAAATTAAAATAATCCCACACTAATCTTACACATGCTATAGGATGAAAACTTATTAATTCACAGATCTCAAGTGTAACTTAAAAAATGGGGAAATCATCATAAAAGAAGTGATTCTAATGGGGTCCTTTGGGACTTGTCTTAGCCCTGTGCTATTTAAAATTTTGATTAATGACCTAGAAACAATATGTAATTATTATTGTAGAGGTTTGAAAGTTATGGAGAAGCAGCAAATAATGAGAATTGATCATTAATACTGGCAGATATTTCTGGCTGCTGTATGCAACTGGCAGGTATTGTAATGAAAATACTGAGCCAAGGATCTAGAACAAAGCCTAAAGGGTTAAAGTGGATATAAATGCCCAGAGTAGGAGGGATTGAATTTCACAGTGACACCACATTCATTGTCTGGTCCTGCCCACAGCTGAAAAAGGGTTTTGATAGATTGGCCAAGATTCAGAGATCCACAGCCCTACTCAATACATGCCCTGGCCTAAACCCTCAACACACCTCTGCAGTTATGTCTTGGACCAGCTGCATAAAAAATTTGTTTCCTGTGTTGTAAAAGGATGTTCCAGCTTGTGGTGGTTGGCAACAGCTCAAAAAGTCCGCCAGGAGTTTCTGAAAGTCAACACTCTGACTGTTTTACCTTGCTAGTTCTCCACTCCCAACCATCTCCTATCTGCTGCGAGTGTTTAACAAAGTCTTCACAGCACTGCTTGAATCTCTTCTCATCCAAAAAGAACTCTTCTCCACCTGCCATGCTACATGATACCTGCAGAGAAAACTGAAGGTCAGTGCTGGCAGATAAAAAGAACACCAAGAAATTTCACTAATTTATGGCAACCGAATAGTAAAATAACAAAGCATAGGGGAAAAAATATTGCTTTAAATAAAACAAAAACTTTTCTCCAATTCCATCATGAAATCATGGATATGAAGAGACCAGTGTCAACTGCAGCAGGTTGTTTGGGATTGTTTCCACTTGGGTTTTGATTATCTCCAAGGATGGAGATGCCACAGCCCCTCTAGGGAACCTGTTTCAGTGCTCAACTACCACAGCAGGGAATATTTTTTCTTCTGTTTAACTGGAAGCATTTAGCCATCAGCTTGTGCTTGTTGCCTCTTGTGTTGTCTTGACTGAAGAAAGCCTGGCTCCATCTTCTTTACTCCCTTCCACCACGTATTTATGGACATTTAGAAGATCCCACTGACCCTTCTCTTCTCCAGGCTGATTGATCCCAGCTCTCTCAGCCTTACCTCATACACCAAACACCCTTAATCATCTTTGGGGCTCTTTGCTGGACTGATTCCAGTATGGTGGTGTCTTCCTTCCACTGGGCAGCCTGGAGCTGCACTTTAAACATGTATTTCCTTAATAGTTCAGTTTTGCTCTCAGTGGCCCAGAAGCATGGCTTCAAAGCCTTCCCTGTTCCTCAAAGGGTTTTCTCACAGGGTTTTGAAGATAATTTTTTTTCTCAGAGAATTTGGTCATTTTTACTTGCCCCCCCTTCTCCTTTTGCCCATCCCAATGAGGATGTGTCACAAACAGAGCTGGTTTAATGTGTTTGTGGACATCAGGCAGCACTGCAGCACCACAAACAAATCACTGAATCACAGAACGGTTTGGATGGAAAGAACCATAAAACTCCTCTTGTTCCATGGGCAGGGACACCTTCCACTATTCCCGGGCTGCTCCAAGCCCTAATGTCCAGCCTGGCCTTGGACACTGCCAGGGATCCAGGGGCAGCCACAGCTTCTCTAGGCACCCTGTGCCAGGGCCTGCCCACCCTCCCAGGGAAGGATTTCTTCCTATTATCTACTCTTAACCAGTTTAAAGCCATTCCCCTTGTCCTGTCAATGGCCATCACAACAATAACCTGTAACTATTACAACCAGATCACACCTCTCCTTAACAAGAAATCCAAGTGACACAGCACCTCACTCAATGCTCGTTATTTTTCAGTATCTGACCCTGAGTCACATCATCATCCTGTCTGCCCACGACAAAAATTATTTATTAGCACTTGAAATACATTACTCCCAACAGCAGTTAACCCAAGACTGCTGCTCTGTGCCTCTTGGATGCCAGGAAAGGGGGAAAGCAGGAAACAGACAAAATGCAGGTGTTTCTACAACTCCCCAAGTGCCCCAGCCCTGATGACGGGTTGCAAAACGCCTTCATTGAAAAAGTGAGGAGCGCACAGTTCCCTCACAGGCTTGAAGCAGAGCTGTGCGCTTCAGGAAATCAGCAGCTGTGAAGAACCACAGAATTCCAGCACTCCTGGGGTTGGAAGGGGCGTCTGGAGCTCCCCCAGCCCAATCCCCTGCCCAGGCAGGTCCCCTGGAGCAGTGACACAGGAACGTGTCCAGCTGGGCTGGGATGTCTCCAGACAGGGACACTCCAGGCCCTCCCTGGGCAGCTCTTCCAGGGCTCTGCCCCTCCATGGACACAAGTTCTTCCTCCTGCTGGGCTGCAACTTGCTGGCCTTTATTTGATGGCCATTGCTCCTCATCCTGGCCCTGTCCCCACTGAGCAGAGCCTGGCCCCATCCTCTGGCAGCCCTTGGAGATGTTTGTATGGATTG
The DNA here is from genome assembly GCF_965231275.1 of Zosterops lateralis. Classification (NCBI taxonomy): domain Eukaryota; kingdom Metazoa; phylum Chordata; class Aves; order Passeriformes; family Zosteropidae; genus Zosterops; species Zosterops lateralis. The sequence continues at coordinate 76,027,925 of NC_139800.1, forward strand.
ATGGGATCCCCTCTGAGAAAGAGCCCCGAGCCGACCCGCTGGGACACGGGCCCGGCCGGCTGCCGGAGGCCAGGCAAGCCCCGCGCAGGTTTTTCCTTTTTTTCCCCCTCCTCTCCTCGTTCTTCCCGGCCCCGGCGGACAGGGTCGGGGAGAGCGGGAGGGACCAGCCCCGCTCACCGCCCCTCACGTACCGTGCGCTCCTCCTCCTTTTCCTTTTCCTCCTTTCTTTTTCCTCCTTCTCCTCCTCCTCCTCCTCCCGCCGCTCGGGGCGCCTGCCCGCCCCAACGCGCATGCGCGGACCCGCAGGGGGGCGGGAGGGGGACTGCGCGTGCGCGGGGCTCGGGGAGGGGGGCGGGAATGGGGGACTGAGGGGATCGGGGGAGTGGGAGGGAATGGAGGAGTGGGGGAATGAGAGGGATGAGGGAGTGAGAGGGATGAGGGAAGGAAGGAGTGAGGGAATGAGAGGGATGAGGGCATGAAGGAGTGAGAGAATGAGAGAGATGAAGGAGTGAGGCAATGAGAAGGAAGAGGGAATGAAGGAGTGAGGGAATGGGGGGATGAGAGGGATGAGGGAATGAAGGAGTGAAGGAATGAGAGAGATGAGGGAGTGAGGCAATGAGAAGGATGAGCAAATGAAAGAGTGAGGGAATGAAGGAGTGAGGGAATGAGAGGGATGACGGAATGAAGGAGTGAGGGAATGGTGGGATGAAGGAATGAAAGAGAGAGGGGTGAGGGAATGAAGGAGCGAGGGAATGAGATGAGGGAGTGAGAGAATGAGAGGCATGAGGGAATGGGGGCATGAGAGAATGGCAGGATGCAGGGAATGAAAGGGATAAAGGCAATAAGGGATAAGAGGAATGGAGGAAATGAGGGCCTCTAGGAGATGAAAGGTGGGGCTGCAGGCCGAGGGGGACAAGCAGGGTGTGGTCCGGGGGATGAGGGTGGCAGAGATGGAGGGGCCCTCTGTGCACCCGGCGCTGCCATTCGCCTCCTCCTGCCCTCCACGAGGTTTAGCCCAGCCCAGGCTGTTCTCCGCCAAGCCTAGTCACCTTCGCTGTATAAACATGTCATGTTGTTACTTTTTGAGGAGGAAGAGGTGTGGAGTTAACATGGCCAGGGGGTCACTTGGGTACTGTCCTTCCCAGGCCATTTCCAGGAGTTGCCAGCGTGTATTCCAGTGTTCCTTCCATCATCCAGCTGTGCTGTTTCTGTAATTGCCTTTAGGTCTGAGAATTTGGGAGGAGCATCGAAGCTGTTCTGCTACGCAAATGGTGGGGGAATTATTTTTAAATTAAAGAGTCTATTAAACCATGCATTTTTCAGCGGTAAAGTCTTGTCTGGCTCAGCTGAGCAGTCAAAGGAATTGTGTGTAGAATGCACTTCAACAGGATAAACATAAAATCTTTATTTGTACCTATTTAGCTCTAAACTGCCATTTTAAACAGTTCTAGGATTGTTGTGTTTATAGTAAACCAGAGCTACCCCACCACTCTGGAGAGCACCCTACTCAGGGATGCAAGTGGTGTGTTGTGATGTGACATTTTCCCAACCGTGCACTTCCTAATTTCCTTGTAATTTGCTGGGTGTGGACAGCTCAGGAGGGACAAAGCTTTTTTGCCTTTTCTTTTTTTCTTTTCTTTTTTTTTTTTTTTTTTTTTTTTCTGAAATAATCCTGAGGTAAAGCATTTCTCTTTGTTCTTAAAATTCCTGTTAGCAGCCAAGCCTTTCAAATAAATGCCAGAGTTCGTGTGTAAAGATGATTTTTACCACTTGTGGTCAATGAAATGTTCCATCTAATTTTGCAGTTTTCAAAATTAGGTGTATACATAAGCAAAGTTTTACTTCATTAAGTTATTCTGGAGAATTATTAATTGTATTATGTGCTTTGAACAGATTACGGTGCTGTCATAGATTGGTATATTCACTGCATAAGTCATTTTTAAAATCAGCTGCATGGTTTGGGTGATGCCATTATAGCTGCAGGCTGTGATGGTATAGTCCGTATTTAATCATCAGAATTAATTATTTATATCATTCTTTACTGTTTCTTTTAATTTTTTTTTTTTTTTTTTTTAATTTGGTGAGTAAAACGCTGAGTTTTGGGGAAGGGTTTTTGCACTATGGAGTGTTCTCTCTAGGCCATTTTTGCAAACACTAAATGCATGTGGTAATGAAAAAAAGTCACGTAATGTGTATTTCCTTGGAAGCTACAGCTCCTGATTTCTAATTTTAGCTTTGTTACTGTCTCTCTGGATTATCTTAGGGAAGAAACGTTGGGCTTGAGACGTGGCTCATATAAAAAGTGGCTGATAGAGCCCTGGTTTTGCATCAAAGTTGGCAAAGGAGTTACCATGGCTGAAAAAATAAGGCTGAGCAGAGTGAAATTCTGTTCTTGCAGCACCTGGTATCAGCTTGGTCATCTCCAGTCCCGTTGCCAGGGCACTGCAGTAGATTGCAGTGTGTGCCTCTTTATCAAGGGAAATGTTCTGCTGCAGCTCCGAACGTACTGGACAAGAAGTCCCAAAGTCAAGGGTTTCTCCTCTCTCTTTCTCCTTTTGCCTGAATAATGCCTCAAATTTCCATCTCATCTCTGCCACACAAGCGCATTAATAGCCCTATTCCTTGTGTCTCTGCTTAGATGTTTATATACTTAAATTCATTGAAAGGTCATTAGACCATATAATTTTCTTCTAAATATATTATTATGCATTTAGAATATATATTTTTTCATATATTATCATTGATGATGATGATGAATGACCAAAATTATTGATACAAATACTAAATTTTTATCAAATATATCAAAACAAAAAAAAAATTCAATGTAAATTGCAGTTGTTGTAAGAACTTTGTTGATTGGGAATTTTGGAACTAAACCAAATAAAGATCATGGAGAGTAATCCTTTATCAGACAGACTCAAGGACCTTTGAAAGGTCTTTTTCATCTCTTCATCCTGCTCTTTTGTCCCAGGAAATGCAGCTCCAGCCCAAACCCCTTGATCAGTCGTGCAGTTCATGCAGCACTCCACTCTCCAAAGGAGAAAAGGTGACACTACAGCTCTCAGTCTGACAGAATTAACACCGTGTACATTTCATTCCATGAATCTTCCTCAGTGTGCTTCATCTCCTGACAAAGTAATTCTTCACAGTAATTCTAATGCCACCTCTTACACTTTGTTCTTTGATTACTCTTAATTTCTGACACTGAGTGATGTTGCTAGGACAAAAAGAGATAATAATTTGTTATTGCCAGTGCCTGGCAGTACCCATGTTGCAAGGTTTTACTAAAAAAAAAGAATATTGCCAGGTGGGCCAAAACAGAAATAATGGTGTAGCCAAAGCAAAATGCTTCTGAGAATGTCTTGTGAGGCTGCTGGACAGCATGTTCAAACCACTTCATTTCTGCTATAAAACAAAGTTGGGTTTTTTTCTGTTCTTATTAATATGTAATAAGAATTAAAATTAAGATATTCTGCATTTTTATGTTGTGTTAGTTCACGAGACTTAGTAGTCAAAATTCTGTCCCCTGATAGAACTTGGCAAGTGGACAGTTACTCTATCAAAATTGTTAAAAAAAAAACATTTTCCAGTAATCACTGTAATACCACTCTTCTTTTGTGAGGTATACAAGTAGTGTTATTTTTCCTTTTGCTGGCAGAAATGGAAGAATGAAGTGACCTGTTGAAGAATGTGGTAGCTGCTGAGGTGGTGAATGGAGATGAATTTTGTCAACTCATATTCTGTGCCTTCAACTGTTTGAGCTCTTGGGCCCTGTGACTGTGCTGAAAGTTCAAAAGGAAATAAACGGAGAGGTACACAAACAGCATTCATTTTTCATGAAGGTTTTTATTCCACTCCAGTGGCAAATGTTTCCAATCAGCACTGAATGAAGTACAGTCACAATGCAGCAGTTGTTGCCACCTTCTGTTTTTAGCTATTTTCCCTATCTTGTTCATTTTACATAAAAGTTGAATAAATCTTTGAGAGTTCAGATTCATTTTTTTAATTTGTTTTGTATTCTCTTCCAGTTGCTGTTATTCATGTTCCTTTCTTGTTTTCTTTAATTTTTTGTCTCCTAAGAGTCCAGCATATATCAAACTCAACTTCAGACAGGCTATCTAGAAAATACTGATGCCATTCATACAAAAGGTAGCAACAGTTGGAGGTCTCAAAATGTTGCTCCTGGGCAGGGAGATTGAATTTGGGGGGTGTTGTGGCTAATGAGGACTGCTTGATGCAAAAAATAAATAAATAAATAAATAAATAAAATTTTAAAAAAATGTAATTACCTCACAAGTTCTTGGTCAAAACACTATTAAAATATCAGTGGACAATGAAGGTCATTATTACATGAAATTACAGTAAGAGAATACACTCAGAACTATAGTAAATACATATGATTCTAATAAATAAGCAAGTTAGCCTTTCTCTCTTGTTTTATCAAACCAGCAAACTACAATACCAGTGTCAAGTTCACTAAAAAGTCAGAAACAAGTTCAAAGTGCAGTGTGTGAAGTATTTTTGTAGGTAGATCAGAACTAGGATTAATTTTATGTAAATAACATAGATGAAGCCTATTGCTAAGCTCCAGAGTAAATTACTCTTCTGGTACAGGTATAAAGAATTCTTCTACCTAAGGAGGCTGATCCAGTTGAAGATTGAGAGGGAAATTCTTCACAGGTAAAAGGGATTTTTTTTTTTTCTTTTTTTTTTTTTTTTTTTTTTTTTTTTTTGGTAAAACAAAGTAGTTTGACAACAGAAACTATCCAGAAGCCAAGGAAGAAGTAACACAAGTTAAAAAGTATTTCAGCATAGTTTTTTAAATAGCACTTATGTATAGTGTGTGCAGTACATGTTGTGTCCCAGCAGGTTGGACTTAACACATGTTCTTGATGTCACAGCAGTGCATGCACACAACACCCTGCACACCGAGGATATATGTTTGACTCCAGGATTTCTGAGGATCACCACAGGCATTGTTCCAAGAGTTAGGCTTGGTTTCATTTTCCTTTCTTCCCTACTTTTCCCCTTGCCTGTGACCAAAGCAACAAGCCCTGGGGCTTAAGCTCGTGGTCCAAGTGAAGCCCTTCCCAGCAAGGTTGTTACCCACAGAGTGTTATCACTCCCTGTTATTTTAGTAACAGCTAATTTCTCTTATTAAAGACCATGAAATCCTTCTCTGACTGCTCAGATCCCAGGAGGAAATGCCAGCTACATACCTAGCAGTGGAGCAGCACAACTGCAATGTGCTTTTGGGCGCGCTGGAGACATGCCAGAGCTGTGAAAATGCCTCCTGATGGCAGCTGGGTGAGGGGTACAAGGGGATTGGGGGGGAGGTTTGGGGGTGTCTGAGGGGGCTATAGGGGAATTATCATGGATTTGGGGAGGTCAGGGATGTTAGAGAGGTTTGGGGGAGCTGTTAAGATGTTTATCACGGATTTTGGGAGGTCTGGCGGGGCTGTGGAATTTTTTGTGTAGCTGTAGAGGATTTTCAGGGGTTTATGGGGGTCTAAGGGGGCCTGGACAGGCACAATGTGATTGGGGTTGCTCTGGGATATTATAGATTTGGGGCACTGTAGGGAGTCTGGTAGGATGTAGAAGGATTATGGGGGTCTTTGGGGAGGTCTGGGGAGGCTATAGGGGGTAATGGGGTTTATCATGAATTTTTGGTGGTGTAGGAGGGTCTGGGGGGGTATCAAGGAGTTATGGGGGCTTGGGGGTTTCTGGTAGGTCTATAGGGGGTTTTCTTGGGGTTTTGGAAGTGTAGAGGAGTTGGGGGGCTCTGGGGTGTTACAGGTTTGAAGAGGCTCTAGAGGGGTCTGGGGGTGCTATAAGGTGCTAGGGGGGCTAGGGGGTTCTAGAGGGACAAGAGGGTTAATGGGGAGGTAAAACGGATTGAGGGGTGCTGAGGGAGTTGGGAGAGGTTCTGGGAAGTTAACATGGATTTGGGGAGCCTGGGGAGCTCAGGGGCAGTCTGTGGGGCCATAAGGGGCTATCATTAATCTGGGGCAGCTCTGAGGGGTCTCAGGGGGCTATAGGGGAGTTATCACGGATTTGGGGTGATTTGGGGGGCTACAGGGAGGATTATCCCTGGGTTGAGGTGGTCTTTGGGAGTTACGAGGTGGGAGTTGGTGTGACTCTGGGCTTCTGTACCCTAGAAAACATCCAATGGGCTATGGACATGGACCTACAACAATGAAATTAAACTGCTTTGTGCTGTCAGCGGGCATGCCTCTAACACTAGTGTGAGTTTATGAATAGGAGATTGGAGCTACTTCTGTAAGAAACTTACAAGCTTACTTGGAAAAATATGATATTAAGTATCTCTTAAGCATCACCTGGTGATGGTTCTCTCTGCGAGCATTTCAAAGCCACTTGTTAAAATGTGAATTAAATGGTTGCAGAAACAAAGTAACCTAAAACAAAGGATTATGCAGTTCTCCTTCAGGCCTCCCCTTCCCTAGGAATTCTTAACGTTTTACTACTCTCTAGCATTCCTAATAAAACAGTTATGGCACTGGAGAAAATCCCTGTGTTTTAATGTCCTCACCAACATGAGACTATGCCCTCTAACTATGCATTTTTAATATACCTCTTTCTCCCATTTGTTAATGATAAGAATTTTCTTTACATCACAGAAAAGACCTGCTGCCTAAAATGAAGAGGTTAGCATGTGCTAAAATATCACCTCTGTGCTAGACTTCACGAAATACTCTGTTAAATAACATAAGTTTATTTATAATACTCATGCTTTTGTTTATCATTATTTGGACAAGGCCAAGGACTTTTTTTCCTTCTTTTGAATTACAGAGTCCAGGAATTTACCAGAACCTTCAAAAGTCGTATCAGCAGTTAAATTAGAGGTATTATCAAATCCAATTTTGTTTGAGTTTGGTGGGTTTTTCCCCCATAATAGCTGTACATTTATTCAGATAAAGTTTGAAACCTGCAGCATGCTGCATAATCACTGCGTGTATCAAGTAAGATGATTCTTTGAATTTTGCTGGACTACTTTCCTGACCCCGAAACTGCTGACAATTTCCACTGCAGAAGTATGTGCAAAAAAAGGGATTTGTTGGGGTCCAACCCTTCAAACCATGTCAGCAGAATTTCAGCACCAGGTTCTTGCAGTTTCAGTACTCGTGTCCATTCCCATCCCCGTACTTAGCTCAGAATTTCTTACTTTTAGTCCATGATTCCCAAATGCACTGACCCACTTGACCAGATTTACCCTGGCACAAGGGTTGACTGAAGTATTTACCTACAGCACAGTTATACCACAAAGGAAGATTTCAGGCAGGGCAGGGGGTAGAGGTTATCCAAACCACCTCCAATCCCCAGCCCCAGCCATTATGCAGCACTTTCACCAGGTAAATAATACAGCAGGAGTCAAAGGAAGTCAGGAAGGCAAGAGTCTGAGAGCAATCTGTCGCCGAAATTTGAATGATTTATTTAATAACACTGTGAAATAGCACACTTTAGCTTCAGTAGCTCATCAGCGTCAGCTCCCCTGATCTGTGCACGGCACTGACAGCTCCTTAACATAACAATGGGATCCACGGGCCAAACTCACCACCGGTGCAGCTCTGCTGAAGTCAGGGAGGTCGTGTCAGAATTCATTCAGTCCAGCAATCACTCTGCATTATCCGGGCTGGTGGTGGGGCTGCAACACCTGAGGAATGACAAACCCGTGCAAGTCCTGTGCAGGACTCAGACTAAATCACGCTGAAGATACAGATTTATTTCTCTTCTCGGGAATTTTCACAGAAACAGCTAAATTCGAGAAACAAAGCCAAAATAAGATGTAAAATTAAACGGTGGATCCCTGGTGTACAATGTATACATCTGTACGTGATTTGTAGAAGCCAGAGAGGTGGTTATTCAGCATGCAAGAATAGTGGAATGTGCCCCCGAGCACCAATTCAGAGCAGACCCACCCAGCAGCAGCCATCCCGAGCACTGTTTTCCCAGCCATGGGTTTTTTTGTCTGCCATCCCTACAGTTTACCCAAATCCAGGTCAGTTTCTGCTTAATCCATTTTATCCCAAGTCTTGGTAACTTTTCCTGTCCCCTCACTTGCTCACAGTCAAATAACGTGGCTTTGTGGACAGGCATGTTTTGTTCATGTAAAAGTACCTATCCATGTATGTTTGCAACAACACCTACAAATGTTGTCCATCTGATAAGCCTTTTTCAGGAAAATGTTTACACACTGAGGTGGATAAAAGCACCCTGGGAGATGACAGCTCGTTGTGGGTGTCCAGGAGCTGAGGCACAGCTGCTCTATCCTGTTTTATCAACTGGAGAATTGCTGGGGGCTAATGGTGAGGTGAGTGTCACCCATTTTCAGCTCTCACCTTCTTCCATCTCTGCCCCTGCTTTCACTATTGCCTTTGGCAGGTCACTGGCTCCTTGCTGCTGTTTTCACCTACCTGCAGAATGAGGATGAGGAGGATAATGGAAGAGGTGTTTTTGAAGATCAGTTCAATAGTACTTAAGGCCCTTTCAGACTCTCAAGTGAGAGCATGGGTGTATAGAAAATCAAAGTATAATTATTATGAAAATGTACAGTATTGTTCAGAGTGAAAGGGAAGGGAAGGCAAGATGATGAGATAATCAGACCACTGGAACTGAAGGATTTTGAGACATGATATTAAGAAAGTAAAAAAAAAAAAGCATTTTTAATTGAGCTCAAGGGAGGGCGTTCCTAGCTAGAAATAGTCATTTCCTTAATTTTTTTTTTTCATGTTAACACTTGAGGTTGGGCAAGCCTCTAAGGCCATCAAGTACAACCTTTAACCCAGCACTACATGTTCACCACTAAACCATGTTCCCAGGTGCCACAATCTTGGCATCTAAAAGATATGTGGCAGTATGGTTGGGAATGGGAAGCTGTAAAATAGTGTTTTAAGGGCTCAAGCCTGTAACCATATTCATCAAATCAGTAAATACAACATTAACAGATCTAGATTTTGGTCCCTACTGTTTTGTTAATACTAGTTATATTATCAGATAGAGGCTACCAACAACAATTTTGTTTTAATTCTGTTACAATTCTGAGTCTTAAGAAACACGTCATCAAAAAGCACCTGAAGATTTACCATGTTTGAATTTATTAGAGATGAAAGGTCCAAACTGAGCCACATTGCCCTCAATTCCCTTGGTTGCTCCTGAGGAGCCAATGTTACTTCTGCAACCACTATTCCTTTTCAGAGGACATGAAATGGAGTATCTCCAGCTCAATCCAGAAAAGGCTAAAGGGGTGGCATTTATAAATCTCATGTTGCCATAAATCACATCAATTATAACTGTTCTGTACATGATGTAAAGTCAGACATAAATGTGATACAGCACCCAGTGTGGATCTCATGTTACACTGCATTTCATTTCTTGAACTTTGTCTGCTCATTTGGATTCCACAGTATCATGAACATTCCAGTAGCAGCCCTCTCGTTGGGGTTTCTATTTATAGAATTCTCTCTCTTCACTGGATGCCCCTCCACATTACTTCCAAAGAGGCAGTAATTAGGGTCTTAAAGGAGAATTTATATATATTTAATAATATATATCTTTAAAATTTATATATCTTAAATTTAGATACAAAATATGCTCAATATTATTGCAAAAGACAATAATATTTTAATAACGCTTTCTATACTATGAAAGAGGATGCATTTCTAAATGTTCCTCTTTCACATTTTATCCTGTTTTTCTCTTATGTATTTGGGGGCTAACAGCCACCATCTCCACAAATTCCAGATTTCACACATGCACATATTTAGCCATAAGGCAATTCTGAACTTTCAAAATTAAGCACACAGCTATTCCCTGTAGGATACAAGATTTCTTTTGCATTCTAAATAATTTCTGTCTTCATAGAAGAACTACTTAGCTCTGTGTAGACTCAGACTTTGGCACTGAATTGGGGAGACAGGTTTGAAGGAGGGACTCTTGGATAGATAAGGACCTGGCTGGATGGCTGCATTCAAAAAGTTACAGGAAACCACTCAGCACCCAAGTGGGAACCAGTAACTAGTGGCATAATAAATTAATATCAGCACCTAAAAGGGAGTTGGAGAGGGAATTTGGGAAAGGACCCAGAGGGACAGGACCCAGGGAATGGCTTCCCAGTGCCAGAGGGCAGGGCTGGATGGGATCTTGGGCAGGAATTGTTCCCTGGGAGGGTGGGCAGGCCCTGGCACAGGGTGCCCAGAGAAGCTGTGGCTGCCCCTGGATCCCTGGCAGTGCCCAAGGCCAGGTTGGACACTGGGGCTTGGAGCAGCCCGTGACAGTGGAAGATTTCCCTGCCTTTACACAACTTCAAAAGAAAAAATCAAAGCCAAGAAATATCCAGCAGCTTCAATCCTGAGCACGCTGCCAGTGCAGCCCTTAGTGCAGCTCTCAGTATTGTGGCCAGTGCTGCTGGAACTACGGAGAAAAATTTCTTCCTTCCCATCTCTTGTTGGGCATTAACTCAGGCACCAGTTAATAAACTCGGTGCTGTAGTTCTCACCCTGCAACACCCCACACCAACCGTGCTCCTCACCCACCCCCAGCTGCCTGTGCAGTGGTGTCCCTGCTCACAAGAGGTTTGGTAAACTTAGAAAGGAAAACTGCAAGGGAGAAGGGGTTTGAATAACAAAGCAGAGTATTTCTTTCCTCTGACTATTCAAGCTATTTTTTCGTTGTGGAAACTTTACTCCAAAATTATGTTTTCAGTGTGTGGGAATCAGACAGATAGCAATTTTGAGAATGTCTTGAGGGAGCAAGGTGATTTGAGTGATGAGACTCATAAGCCTTGTAATTACCGTAATTATGAGACCATACCTCTACAGGTAAGAACTCATAAGTAAAAACATTAGCATGACCATTTAAGAAGCTCAGTAATTCATTCCAAGGCATGTGGTTACAATGCAATGCTTAACATAAACTTCATGACTCTGCTGGCACTTGGCCCTGCCTCTGGAGCATGTATCCATCCTGCAAGTGTGGGTCCTTTTGTCCCATGCCATTTGTGTGCACTCTTTTAAATACAAGTCTACAGCATCAGCAGTTACAGCTGGTCAGACCTTACCCAGTGCTTTTTTGACATTGTTTGAGCTGCAGCTTTATAAAGTAGTAGTAGAAACACTGGAGGGTTCTGGCTCAGATAGATTTCATTCTGAAAAATCCATGTTCGAAAGGAACCCCGGAAACAGGATTTTCTCTCCTACATGTGCTTTACTCAAATCCTGACCTGCGGCCTAATGGGATGGATGAGCAAGAAGAGCTTGGCAGTGTGAAGAAATGCCCCATTCTTGGCCATTGTGTGCTCTTTGTTTGTTTGTTTGTTTACTCAGTACTTCAGTGCCAGGTTATATATTCTGTCAGCGTAATCAACGTCACAAACCCTCTCTGTGAGAGAAGGTTGGTCAGGAGAAGAAAGTCTCTCCCTGAGCAGACATGCCGAGGCAGAAAGTGCAAAAAACACAGGGTCATTAGACAGGATATTGTTAATATTCTTCAAAGTTTGTATCCATGAGCTATAGCATGAACTGCCAGCCACAAAGTGATGGTATCATATGGAAACTGCAGACAATCCTTTTGATCGCAGCGTATACAATATTTCTTGAAGGTGTGTGCAGGACAAGTTTGTACGAATCAGAGCTTGTTGGGGTTTTTATTTATACCCATTTCCCTGAGTTTTATTTCATTGGGGAATGCCTGCATTGTTCACCACTTGCATTTTCGATGCTAACAAGCCTAATTTATCACCCAGAGGTTTTTCCATTTCATTGTCATGATTTTGTTTGGACTTTGAGCCATTCTAGTCACACAAAGTTACTACTCCACGCTAAAATCACTTTTAGTATCAATAAGTTTCAATTCATTATTTATTTAAAACTTTATTGATGTGAAATCAGTATATTACTTGCAATCCAATTAAAACAAGCTGCAGTTTTCAATCAAATAAAAAAAAAATCATTGCATCTGTCCTCCCACAATCCACCATACAGAGCAAAACCAGCCTCATAACCTCTGCTTTATCTCTGTCTTTGTATTTGTGCTGATCTTGCACTAAAAGGTTGCAATAGCTACTTTCCAGATAAGGTAAGAATTTGGGGGTTGAGATAAATATGTTTTTAAGCATTTTCTCTCTTCTGGTTTTCTTTATTTTTTTGTTTGTTTGTTTGTTTTGTGAGGGGGGTTTGGGGGGGTTGTTTGTTTTTTAGTGGTTTTTGTTTGGGTTTTTTTGTTGTGGTGGTGGTTTTGTTTTTGTTTGGAAGGTTGGTTTGAGGGGGTTTTTGTTTGCTTGTTTTGGGGTGTTTTTTCGTGGGTTTTTTTGTGGTTTATTTTGTTTGGGTTTTTTAAGGGTTTTCTTGTTTATGTGTAATGTAATAACCCCACCAAAATTTTGCATTCCTTAGCACTCCCAGATATGTTCTCAGGACATTAAAAAAAAAAAAATCCTGAAATGCACTGTTTTGGGAACAGGCTGAAAATTCTTTTTGGTTTTATTTTGATTAAACTTTTCTCTGAAATCTTCACTCTGATTTTGGTTCTCCTATTAAGGAGAAACACCCTTTAGAACTTTAGGAAAAAATGTTAAGGAATTAAAATTACGTTTATTATTTCTTTGTTGCCATAAAATGGAAATTTTCCAGGATTTTAGGTGATGTTCCCTCTAGAAAAGAGGTCCTCTGAAGAGCATCATTTGTATTAGCAAAATTGTCACCACTTCATACATACTGTACATAAAATAATGTGTTCAATACTATTACATTTGCAAAGTCTAGTACTCAAAAGTGTCAAAACAGACAATTTAGCTTTAATTTGTTCATCTTACACATCAGCATTCTGGTGTGGTAATTAGTGGTTCATCTGTATTGTGTTTGCCCACCTTTTTGAGGGCACAGATCAGAGTAAACTCTTTCAATGATCAGTATTTATTTTTTTTTTACTGCTCTTTTACTCAGTCTTTAATCTGTTGTTGCTGGTCTTTTTTTAACCCTGGTTGGAAAATAGAATTATTAAATTGCTTTTAAGGGTGTCAAAGAAAGCTTCCCACTCAGCCAGAGGAACCTTCACTGTGGGGGTGTGGTGAGAGTGGTGCCAGGACCCGGGCTCCTTCACAGGGATGGAGGGAGCATTTCCAGTGTCACTTTGGGAATGGCTTTGTCCTCCCCAGCCTCTCTGATTTGCTCACGGGCTATCCCCTAGTGATTCCTGTAAACCTAAGGCTTTAGCTGCAGGATCTACCAGCATTAGAGGCTTGCTTTTCTGGTGCTGGCACAAAAAAAAAAAAAAAAAAAAAAAAAAAAAAAAAAAAAAAAAAAAAATGGGCTTCTTGCAGTGGTGGAACGTGAGTCCCTCAGGAATCGCCTGTCTTATTGCTCTCCTGGTCCTCCACGTGCACAGGGAAACTTCCTAACATAGCATGAGGATTTTTCCTGCCAGGAAAAGGATCAGAACTTCCAACTATTCCTTAAAAAAAAATCAAAAAAAAATCCTAAATGAGCTGATTTATTCTTTTTTTCTTTTTCCTCTTCTTTATTTCTTTCTTCAGACAAAAGGAAAAAGTTGCCCAAATATTTTCTTGCTCCAAATTCCTCTCACACCCTGTTTTAAAAAACAGCAGCACGAGCTCTGCTCTGGTTTCATTCCTTCCCCCTCAACTCCCTGGAACTAGTCAGTGCTCATTATGCCCTGCTCAGTTAATTTCTTTAGAGGGAATACAACTGCCAAGTACAGCCAAGTAACCTGCTGCTCTACCACTGGCTCCAGGCTCCCATGCTCCCATTATTCCAGTTTACAAAGGTACATTTTCAGAACCTTTTCAAAGATTAATGCAAGCCTGGTGATGTTACATCCAAAAGTACTGGTACCAAGACTTAGAATTGTAACACACAGCACCATATCCCCCCAAAACAGAAAACATAAAGGACACACTAAACAGTATCTGGACATTGGAAACTGTTGGAGCATTTTTGTAAGAAACTCACGAAAATAAACTTGCTTTTTAGCCAAGATCCCCATTCTTCTCTTATCAAACCCAACCCTGTGACTACAGATTTAATCTTTCTCATCAGCAGGGAAAAAGCTCTTAATTTTGAGACACTTTCTACTGAAAAGGTTACCCTTACCTATGGAATGTCTGCTCCAGGATTGGCACAGTCACTATTGGTCCACTCTGCTTTGCAGCTCAGGTCTGCACCACTAGTGGGATATAAATACTTCAGTTTACTGCCGAGATCCTCTGCTGGCCATAATCACATTTTGGAGAGCCACTGAAATGTTAAATCCACGTTTCACATGCCTGTGTATTCCTATTGCACATACTGAAGAATTAAGCCACGTGCTAAATGTGTGTTTGGGCTATTACTTAAGTAATTTCCTGATATTGTAAATTTTGCCACAAGTAGAGAAGATTTAATATTTTGTCCACGGGAGTAACTGAAATACAGTGTCATGACTCATGACAAGAAGATTGGTAGCCACTGTACCAAAAAACACACTGCTGCCCAAACCAAAAATAATTCAAAAGATAATAACCATAAATTATAAGGGTAAAAAAAAATCAGCAATTGTTCCTTCTAGCCTAAGAAATTTCTCTAATAATTGGACAACACAATGCAACTTTTTGCAGAAAAAGAAGTACCCATTGAGTATTTATTATAGTTTAATCCATTAGGCGCTGTTTAACTGCTTATCCAGACCTCATTAATCTAGTTTTTAGCACCTTCATTTTCAAATCTAAATCTATGTCTTAGCTAACCATAAAACCAGCACACCATCTCTGCACCATGCCTTCATTAGCACTCTGCTGCTAAGCATGTAAAAACACGACAGAGACACCATAAACCAGATTCCAACTGCAGGGAAGGTATTCTCAGGCTAAAACTGGCATCAGCACCCAAGTGAAATTGCTCCTGCAGAGAATATCACAGAGATAGTTATCAACTGCACTGGGGAAGAACAAAAACTTACCACAAAAACTTCAGAAAAATGTGAATTTCATCTGCATTGGCCATGAAAGAGTTTGCTTTCCCAACTGCTTACTCTTCTTTTTTTGCTATTATTATTATTCTTTCTGTTTATTTGTACTAGCATAGTATTTTTAGAAAAGTAATCCTGTACCCATGAGATCTCTGGAACTTTATCACCAGCTTCTGTGGAAGCAGTCGAAGGGTCCTGCCTCATGCTTATGGACTTTGATTATTACAATTTTGCCCAGATACCATCCTCTTCATGAGTAATAAATGCTGCCTCTGGATTAAGAAGGTGCACAAGATGCACTTAGAATGCAGTTAAAATAACAGTAATCTTTGTGTAAGGCATGGAACAGATTATATTTCTGACTAGATTTAGGAAAACACTCCTGCTGCACCAGATTTGTCTTTAGTCTCAGTGCAACATGTTCTCTACACCTGCCTTGGTATTAAACTTGCATGAAACAATCCTGCAGGACATACTTATGCACGTAATATTTGATATTATAGCCACATAGAATATATTTTATATGCAATATCTATTTATATATAATATGCATTACTTGGTTGTGTATCTGGAAACTTGTCAGCCAATATGGCTGCTGATGTCTCACCTGCATTCACAGCTGGCAAAGAAGCAAACCTTCAGCAAATTATTACAGGAATTCCAACTAATTTTCCCCAAAACACAACTAGACTAAATATAAAGACAACAAAAAGGGAGAAAAAAACCACCCCAAACCCACCCACAACTTAGGCACTAGCACAGTAATTTCCAGAAAGTTTTAAAGTTTATAAGATTTTTCTTGAAAGGGCAGTGAGAGATTCCTGCTTTGTGTTCAGGAATCTTGACATTCCAAGTGAGCTTTCACTGGTAGAGTCATGAATTTTATTTTAAAAACCCAAAACAGAACTTATTCACCAGCTGCAACAATCAAATTAATTTTAGAGCAACTAAAAATACGTCAGCTCACCCAAAAATAAGGAGGTTTGCATGGACCTGAGGAGTCACAGACAGGTACTCCCACTCTACCAAAAGGGAGAGAATAATCTCTGCTAGTTTAAGATAAATATCCTTCGATCAATCTATAACATATGTGGTTAAGATTTTTATTTTTTTAATGGTTACTATATAATATACAACTACTATTTCATTCACCAAGTTGGCCAGGATGGGTGTCCTGCTGCCCCACAGCAGGTGAGGCTGATGATGTTGCTCAGCCCCTGGAGCTCTGGCTGCCCTGGGTATCAACTCTCAGAGCCTTCCTCCTCCTCCTCCTCGCACCCTGTCCCTGGGCACACACACACACACCCAGGGGCACCTTCACTCCAGCATCCGTCTCCTCGGAGTCGCTTTTCCCTGCTGGGAGGAGGGAGCGGGAGCCGGGAGCGGAGGGATGCTCAGCCGGGGCTGGGAGCATCAGGGATTCCTCCTGTCTCCAGCCCAGCCGAGCGCACCAGGGACCCCAGCGAGGGGCCAGAGCAATCGCCTGCCGTTCCTGGTGCTCTGGCTCTGCCTTCCTCCCCTTCCTCCCCTTCCTCCCGTTCCTCTCCCGGCCGTGACCCCGGGCAGTGCCCGCCCGTGGTTTGCGGGTCCCGCCGCTCGGCCGGGGCTGCCCGCGCCTGCTGCGCCCTGCAAAGGGTTAATGCTCCCTCCGCAAAGCCTCCCCGGGGCTCGGGGGGCACGGAGCCAAGAGGAGACCACTTAAACCAGTATCCCCCCCCCCGAAACCTCCCAAACCCTTCGGGTTGTGTGGAAGCGACTTGAGGTGGGAGCGGGGAGCAGGGAGCGCACCCCCGGCCTGCCCAGCGCCGCAGGTGTGGGCGTGCGGTGGTCTGGGAACAGTGACATGGGCACACCTGCCCACGGCCCTCCCTGCCCTGCCCGGCCCCCGGGGGACAAGGACCGGGCAATTTTGGCACCGCCAGTGAAACCCCACCCGCGCCTGTGCCCTCACCCCGAGTGACACAGCCTGGGGTGAGCTGAGTGACAGTCCCTCAGTCCCCTTCCACATGTATATTAAACTCCCCCCCCCCAAAAAAAAAAAAAAAAATTTAAAAAAAAAAAAAAAAAATGGACCCACACCCCCTCAACTAACAACTAAGGGGCACAGCGGCTCCGGGAGCGGCACCTCGGCGGGCAGGGCACATCCCCATCCCGGCCCCCCATCCCGGGACCCCGGGGATGCTCGGGATGCTCGGGGGGCAGCGGCGGCGGCGGCGGCACCGCCTGTGTCAGCACAAGCCGGGCGGGAGGAGCGGCCGCGCCAGGCGCCGGGCGGCGGCAGCGGCGGCGGGAGGCGGCGCGGGGGACGGAACAGCAAATGCTATTCAGCCCCAGCAGTTTCAAGCCGCCCATTGCCGGGGAATTGCCGGAGCTGCGGGCGCCCAGCGCCGGAGCCGAGCGAGCGAGCGCGCTCCCGCTCCCGCTCCCTCCCGCCGCCCGGTGCGGGAACGCGGGGGCGCGCGCGGAGGAGGAGGCGGCGCGGGAGCGCGGGGGGCGCGCGCGCGCGCGGGAACGCGCCCCCCGCGGGAGGAGGCGCGGGTGACTTGGGGGGGGTGGAGGGACACACATCCCACTGAACCCCCCCCCCAAAAAAAAAAACTTCACCCGCCTTTGAGTGCTGGAGTCTGACAATTTTAATTTTTTTTTAATTTTTTTTTTTTTAAGTAATTAAAAAAAAATAAATAAACAAGAGCAGAACCCCAAGCGCGCCCCGTTCGGGGGGCAGGGCTGACAGCCCGGGGTCAAGAAACAGCTGCTGGAGTTAATGTTTCTTCCTCCCACTCCGGCTGATGGCGGTGCCCGGCCAAGGCGAAGTGGGAGCGGGAGCGATGCTCGGGCTGGGCCCGGGGGATGCGGGACGGGCCGGGGGCAGCCACATCCCCAAAGCGGGGTCCGTGTGCCCCCGGCCCGGGGATGGTTCGCGCGGCGTGTCCCGCCCGCTCGGGGGGTCCCCGCACCGTGACCGGCCCCAGCCCTGCCCTGAGCCCGGAGCCCGCCCCAGCCCCATCCCCGTCAGCTGGGCCAGCCCCGGGGCATGGGGGGCTCTCCTGGCCCTCCTCACACACACGGCACTCTCTGGATTCCAAAAATACTTCCCTGGGTACACGCTCAGAGGTATATCTTATCTTTAAAAATGCCCAATTCCCAGTATTCCCACTGACACTGCTGCTTGTCCCTTCCCAGGATGGAAGGACCTCCCTGGGAGCACCCGTTTTTTTAGGAAGTTGGGGAGTATTTCATTTTTTTTTAGGGAGGGCAGCAAAACCACAAGTCACTCTTGTTTTTCCCACTACAAAAAAGGCTTCCCTCAGCTCCCGTTTGCCACACATGGGATTATCCCTGCCATCAGCAGAGCCACCTCTGTCAGAAACTGCAATACCTCAACACCCATCAGCACCTCAGGACTGTCGTGACACATCCCACCCTGTCGTGACACGGCCCCATCGTGTGCAGGTGTTGCACGGAGAGTTTGGTGCCTTTGGGATGTTCCTGCCTTTGCCATTGCCGCAGAGAATCCATCTATTCATAAATAAAATAAATGCAGCATGAGCACTATTGACATCCTGCGAGTGTGGCTTGCGACAGGCTCATTAAAAGCAGAGCTGTCCAGTAAGCCCTGCTGCCTCCTGGCTAGCTGGCCTGCTTCATTCCTTGCTTAATTCCCTGCTCAGGATGGTTCACTATTCCAGTCTGTTGCTTTACATCACTCAGTGGACCCTGCTCTGCCTCCTGCTTTTTCCAGGTTGGTCCACTCTGCTCCTTCAGCTGTATTCTCCACACGGCTCTCTGCCCAACTCCAACACTTCCTGCTAATTAATGCCTGATTTTTTTGCTGTCTAAAAAAGATAGCACTTTGATTAGACACACACACACACACACACACATATATGAACATTAACTCTTCTCTCTCTGAAGAATGAGTGACTTGAAACCCAGACGCCGAAGGATCAGAATTCCCAAGGATTTCAGTGAGATGAGGGGTTTCACATGTGGTACCCAGAGTTAATACCTCTAACCCAGATTCAGCAAACAGATTACCCTGATTCAGATTCCCTGTTAAATCCTGTAGTTCTGATGAAACACCTATATGCATATTTTGTTTAGGGTTTTTCTGAGCCAAACCCTTGCTACTGCAACCTATAAAAGACTGAATTATGTTTATCTTTCCAAGTTTTTCTACAACCTCAGGAGGATTAACATGCTTGGTCTTGTTGTTTAGAGAACTTGCTTCAGGTTGCAGCTCACGACAATCGGCTCCTTCTCTTTTTCAGCCATCTTCTCCTTTTTTTTTTCCACTCAAGCAGATTCAAGCATTTGCTGCCTTGTGTCCAAAGTTTTCTCATGCACAAATAACATGGAACTTGGAAAACTGCGTGGAGTTCAGATATGGAAGTTTTGGTTCAGAAACTCCAAGGATCTCTCCAAGATTTCCAAAGGTCATGAAGGTCATGAGAAAAAAAATCATCCACTTCAAAGCATAGGACCCTTTTCAGGTCTTTATTCTAGAGATTTTTTTTTTTTTTTCCCCTAAGCCTCTAAAAGCTAATCCTAACTAAAAATCAATACTTTGAAAGTACTGTTTCCAAAAAATACATGGTCTTGTTGATGCACTGGCAGGGCATTTTGGGCAGTGTATCTGCATAAGGATCACTCTGCCCTGACTTGCCATGCCAGTGCTGATTTCATGGCTTGTTGCAGAATAAAAAAAATATTGACAGCCTCTGCTCCCACTGTTTCATACAAAAGGCGAGTGGAACATCAGTATTTACAAACTCACCACCAATGAAAGAAAACATTTTATCAGACCACATGACTTCAGATGAGAGAACACATTGCCACAGCAGATAACTGAGGTCAAGCAGTTTCCAAGCTACAAAAGAAAGCAGAGGTTTTTTTTTTTTATGAGCAGCAAGAACATTCAAAATCGGAGCAGATAAACTAAAGCAAACATGTACAGAGGGAGATATAAAACCTTAGGTTCCAAATCTTCCCTCAATCTTAGAACAAACAAGTCAGATACGGACAGATACTGGGCAGATCACTGCACATCTTTACTGAGGGCTCCTTGAACTTTTATTGGAAACATCTGATTCCTGCAGCTACCGAAACAGATTAAACACGGAGAGAACAGGAGATCCAAGCCCTGAATGATACACCTATGTTTGCTTTGTACTGAGGAGAATTTGCAAATTAATGAGTTGTTCCTAAACCACGGGGTCACTTTCTTCAGCTGGGGAACGCCCACAGTGGAGACACACTTTTTCAATTACATTTGTGAGTGCATTTGTTGTTGGTCATTTGTTGGTGCCTTGGGTTTCTCAGGCTGGGAGACTGAGTTTAACCCACTGTACATCCACCAAAACGTTCACTAGTGCAGCAGACCCTGTCTCACAAAACTGACTCTCACTTTTCTGGCTGGGAGGGATCATTTTGCTGTTTTGTGACAGCAGCAGTCTGGCCCCCTGTGGGACACTTTGCCAAGCCAGGACACCTGTGGATAAGATCTAGACAAGGAGGCTGTGGGCTGAGTTGGGCTGTGAATTTTCTACTGTTTCTGGGTTTCCACCAGCTCAGAACTGACACTGGTGTCTGTGTGTCATGGTGTCACCCCAGCCAGCAGCCAAGCCTCTCATGGATACTGGCTCATTCATCCACCAGTGGGACTGGGGAGAGAACTGGGTGGGTAAAACACAGAGAACTCATGGGTTGAGATTAAGATAATTCAATAGTTCACAAGCCATGCACACAAGCAAAGCAAGACAGGAATTCATTCCCTGCTTCCCCTTCAGCACCTCCCAGAGAGCAGGGCCCCTTCACCTGTAACAGTGACTTGGGGAGACAAACACCAGCACTGCCAACACCCCTCTTCCTCCCTTTTCCCTCACCTTCCACTCTGAGCACGGTGCCAAATGGTCTGGAGCATCCCTTGGGTCACTTTGGGTCACCTGTCCTGGCTGTGTCCCCTCCAGCCTCCCAGATACCCCCAACCCAGGGGCAGAAAAGGGCCTGGGCTCTGAGTGAGCTCAGCAATAACAAAAACATCTTTGAATTATCGACCCCATGTACACAACAACCCACAGCAGCCACTGGGGAGGCAATTCCCTGTGCCCCAGCTGGAGCCAGCACACTGTAGGAGGTTTGTCTCCCATTGGCCTCGGTCCTGTGGCTTCACCAGCATCTTGGGCTTTAATTAATCCCCAGCGTGGGCTGGCAGTGTCACAGCAGTCACAGCAGGCTTCACTTTCCCTCTCCCCGGGGCTGTGCCCAGGAAGGGACCGGGGGAGAAAGGAGCACTGAGTGAAAGAACCGAGACATTCCCGCAGCAGCTGCCCCGCACCACCCCGAGCCTTCCTCCGGCGCTCGGAGCATCATCATCCTCATCATCATCATCACCATCATCATCCTCCCCGCTCATCGGCAGCGCTTGTGGATGCCGAGCCGCCCACCGAGCAGCGCTGGCACAGCTGTGCCGCGCCCGTGGGCGGCCAGAAAACAGCTGGAGGGGTGGGAGAGCTGCTTGTGCTGCTCGGGAGAGACCCCCCAGGACACCCCCAGACACCCGCCCAGCCCTCCTGTGCTGGGGGTTTGGTGGCTGCAGCCAAGTCCCAGGTGCTGCCCAGGTGAATATTGGCTCGGTGGTGCCAGGTATTGGTTCCCATCTTCTCGTCGGGAAGGAGAAATAAACTGGAAGTGTTGAAAAGCAGCAGCAGCAGCAGCAGCAATTAGGCACGTGATCCAAACCCAGAGAGTTTGGAAATCGTGCTTCAGCCTGAGCAGAGAGAGAGAGAGAGAGAGAAAAATTCCTCCGCAGGACTGTGATGTGCTTCTGTTTTTATTAAGTGATGGTGATTATCGGTGGCGTTAAAATAGATTATTTTGATGTTTTTTCACGTGGTTTTGTGACAGGGAAGAGTTCTGAGTTATAAACAGCGTTTTCTGCTAGTGTTAAAAATTCCGCCGGCTCTCCAGCTAGTAATGTTCTGGAAAAACTGAAAAAAAAAAAAAAAAAAAAAAAAAAAAACCCCACACCAAAAAACCAAAAAACAACAGAAAATAAGAACCTGTCTTCCAAATCATCAGAAAATTTCCTGAGGAAGTTTCAAATCCAATCTCTGCCGTCTGCTGTAAAAAAAAATATTAATTAATGAAAGTTTCTCTTAATATTTGATCCAGAGAAAGTGCTTAAGGGGCTTTCAGAAGACAAAGATTCTCATGCAGCTGATGATTCAATGGAATCAAAATACGCCTTTTTTTTTTTTTTTTCCTTTCTTTACAAACATCTGGTAGAAAATGTGCTTTCACAAGATGCTGAAAGACTCTCCTAAATCCCACCAAATTTTCCCTAATAGCTCCTCTAAGTATCTCCGGAGTTTCAATATAACACAGGGAATTTTAATATTATTAAATAGCAGAAAAATTCACATTTTGAATTAACTTCATCAAAACTGGGCTTCATTTTAAAAAACGTTTAAAAAGCCACCTTTCAATTTAGCCCTTAGTTTAGTTTTTCAGTAGAGTTCTTGATGACTTCTGCTAACATCACATTATTTTGCAGGAGCCTTTGTGATTATTTCCTTTGGCAAATACCAGAAAAAAAAAATAAAAGGGGAAAAAAAAAAGTCCATCTTCAAAAATGTGGAAAAAAGGCAGTGCCAGAATTCAGAATTTTTCACATGCCTGGCAGTAGTTGTGCCTGGTCAGAACAGTGACACTGGGGAAGTTCTGCTCAAAGGGCTACAAGTGGAATATCTGGGGATATTTATGATATTTATAAATATCAAAAATCATGATATTTGTAGTTGGTGGAGGGACAAGCAGGAGGATGAAGCCACCTACTCAATATCTTACAATTTCGTGCAGCAAAAAGTGGGGCAATTAACAGGAATGGCTGAAAATCTTGGTGCAAAATCTTGGAATGAAACTGCAAGTTAATAAGCATAGCAGGCACTTGTTCAAGTAATTTACATGACTGGAATATTAATTTGTGAGGGTTTAACTTTCCCTGGAAGGGTGGGGAGGGCAGCGGAAAGTGTTTTCCTAAATATCAAGATGATACAAGGATTGTCCCAAGGCCCAGGTGGTAAAGAAGATGGATGGGTTATAAACTGGTGGGTGAAAGTAGCAGGGAAAAATCACAGCTTTTGTGCACTGCTGAAGTGAATGATGCTTTTGTAAACTGATATAGAATTGTGTGAAAACACTGGAACCCGGGGAAATGCAGAAGTTTAACTGCTCCAGAGGTGAGGTAGGAAACCAGGAAAACAGGAGAAAAATCAGCTTGAAGTTTGAAGCAAAGCAAAACAAATGGTCATCAAGAAGTCATTGTTCAATAAATACACACGAATGGAAGGATTTTCTGGAGAACAGATATCCAGTAGATTTGACAGCTCCTTTAAAAAACTATATTAAAGGCAGAACCATAAACTCTGCCAATGCAGAAACAGGCTAGAAGTGAATGTAGCTAAATCAGGCATGTTTCAATGGCTTAAAACACAAGAAGAGAGTACAGGAAGTTGGAAACTAGGTCAAACTGAAAAAAAAAAAAAAAAAAAAAAAAAGGTAGGCCAGGACAAAAAAAAAAAAAAATTAAATACAACTAGTCATTTTCAAAGCCATTGTACTATGAAGAAGAAAATCAGGGGAGAAAGTTGTGGACCAATTAATTAAAATATTTATAGTCTTCTAGAAGACAACAAAGAGACAAGCAGCAGCCAAGACGAATTTGTCAAGAGCAGGTAATGTCAAAACAAACTAATTTTGTTCCATGACAGAGTCACTGGCATCAGGAGCAGGAGGAAGCTGTGGACATGGTACAATTTTGGCTTCAGTGGGTTTGTGTCACTGTGTCACAAAATTCTTGTGTGCAAGGTAGGGAAACATGAAATTACTAATCAGCTTACTGAAAATGTGTTTGGAGAGCACAGGTGTCACATTATTGAAGTAGAAACAGATTATCAAATGGGATTTCACACTGGGGGTTCTTCTCCAGTCCAATACTGTACAGCAGGTTTTAGCAATGGCTTAGTTAATAAAATACAAAAAGTTTCTCTCCTCTGAAGACAATGGCAAGTGGAGGTCATGTTCAAGGGCAGGGTGATAATTCAAAATTTTGCTGAAAATTAGGAAAACTCTGAAAATCAGGTGGAAATTCAATTAGTAAACCCAAAATTACACCCCGAGGAAGTACACAGGGTAGAGACAGACTTTGTGCTGGAGCTGTGGAAACCCAAAGTGAAACAAAAACTCAAAACCATCAGAGTACTGTAAGAAGAGGTGAACACTATTCAGGGATACAAAAGGTAAGGTGCAGAGAAGCTCAGCATAATACTTCAAATGCCAAAAAGTAGTTGTGAAACTCCTTTCACTGTGTCATTCTGCTTTGGGTTAAACTAATATAATCACGAAGTGCTGTAGTAACTGTGTAAACCCTCTCCAACAGACCAGCAAGTGCTGCAAGTTAAAAACTGAGGAGGTGTGTAGTTATTTTTCCCCACACACAGATCTTGAGGTTTCAATAAATTTACCTAAAAAACCACAGGAACTTTATTTAATCTGGTTTTATTAGCCTCAGATGAGTGCTGCAGATCTCTACATCTCATTGACTGTGGTACATGTAGTAATGAATAAAAAATGGATGAACCCCTTCCTCTCAACCAGTGAGCTACAGAAACTTTACTGGGAGACAGAAACTTTCACATCAGCATCTGCCAGTGTGTGGCAGAATATAAAACATATGGATAGGGCTGGACGAGATGCTGAAAAAGACACCCAGGTGCAGTGGATTCACACAAGGGCAAAAGCATGTTTGTTGTTGGGAAAATGTGATTTTTAATATTTGGCATTTGGGGTACTTTATTGAGTTTCGGCATTAAAATGGGCTTAATCACTGGTGCCTACCAAGCAGTATATGAGTGAGGTTATTTGTGCAGAGGCACTTCCCACCAATATTTAGTCTTGCTGCCCTTCTGGAGCCAGGTAGCAGCTAAAGTTCAATCCTGCAAGTTTTGTCTGTCAGGAGAGAGCAGACGCAGGGGCTGTCAGCTCCCACGTGATGCAGTTTATTTACCAAGGGTATAAAAAACATGCATGGGAAAAAAAAAAAAAAAGCTCTTTTCTCACTTGTTTCAAGTATGTGATGCTGTGCCTGGCGCTCCCTTTCTTGCAGCTCCCCTGACTTTCTGCCCATGGCAGGAAAACAGAAAGCAGGGATTTCCAGTGCCACCTCCACCATCCCTGGGCTACAAGAACACCCAGCAGGGCCTTGTTCCCTAACCCTGTTCCTCACAGTGGCCCCCATTGTTAAAATGACCTGACTGCTCAACCACAATCGATGATTTTTACGTTTTTTTACATTTGCACCAGGTGGAAGATGCCTCTTGAGCCGGTGGGGTTCAGCTGTGCTGCAGTGAGCAGGAGCACCATGTGCTGCCTGTGTGAAGAAGCCTCTCTCAAACATTCACTGCAATTTTGGGAAAATCTCTGGGAATTGTGCCAGTCCAGGCGAATTCACCTGCAGTGCTTGCCCCAGGCCAGGCCCACACCCCTCTGAAGGGTGAGGACATGTCCTTTCTGAGCTCCATGGGCTCTGGATCAGCACTGGGGCTGTTCCTGAGACCTTCCCCTGGCAGTGCTCCCGTTGAAGCCGAGGAGATTATTCCCCGGCACAATAGAGCTCACTGTCAGGAAGATTTTAATGATATTCAACCTACGTTTTCCAAGTCTTCTGATCACCCCATTATCCCCACTTATGGCTCGTTATCTCTTCTTTCCAGGGACCCAATCCTAACCCCCTTCCCCAAGCCAGGCTTGCCTTGGCTGGGATGAAGGAAGAGGGATCTCACTGTCACCTTCACTATTCAGAGGATGCTGCTACGCCCCCCGTGATGTCATCATTCAGGTAAAAAAAACCCACATCTCTATGTTTTTATTTCTGGCTGCAAAGACCACGGAGCTGAGCCTATGGCCGTGCTGGAGGAAAATGAAAAGGCCTGCTAGTAGAATTCCAAGACATAAAGCAATATGAATTTTTAAAAAACATTTGATCCCCTAAAAACATGTTATCATCTTTCCAACTGACGTACGTCTTCGCAGCTATATAAAAACCTGCAGCAAAATTATTGGAAGTAGTTTTCTTTGATTAAGAACTCAGCATTTGTGGTTTAGAATAGCTTTATAATTTGCTGTGGACAAGACAGATAACGTGATACCTCTTCCTCAACAATCATTTATTATGCATAATTCGGCCTTTCTGGATAGTTGGATTGAAATGCGTCCTAAATTACCAGAAGGTAAATCCTTTTTAATACATGCTAAAAAATTATATTTCCTATGGAATTGTATTAAAGCTTGGGTTTTATTTAGAATCATGACATAACATATCTCTCATGGTGTTGGGACAAGAGTCCTGGTTTTATCTGTGATTTGACAGCACTGGGCATGGAGTGATGAGGATTTGGGGACGGTGCAGTAACACTATATATTAAATTTAGTTAATTTATAGTATTTATAGTAATAAAATAATGCCAGGTAAAAGGAAGAGTACGTGGACAATACACAGTATACATAGAATAATCCAAAATATGTTCCCATCCCCAACCTTATGTGCTTGCCCTCTCTGTTCTGAAGAAATGGCATTAACTCCTCCAGCATTAACACATGGGCCTCCCTAGTGAGGACATGATTTTTCTAGCTGGGGCTGTCCCTGATGGCAAGCCACTTTCTTCCCCTCTAAATGCTAGATGTCACCATTTTTTAGGACTCCTCAATGGTCAGTCATTGCAGGTTTACCTGTGCATTCCCCTTGCTATCAGTTACACCACTCCTTTCTCAGTACCTGCCTAGACATCACATACATTAAGATTAAAAATGCAAGATGTTGTTGCTGCTGTATGTCCATGCTCTGATTTGCCCTGCCCACACTAATGTTATGCTGGTTTGTGGCAAATGGAGCTCTGGCTCTCCAGTGACTTCAGAGGTGCTCCTTTGATGAGAGAGACCAAGAACACTCTGATGTTTGTGCAGCCATGGAGTTGCTGCTCTGAAATGCAGTGTATTTGACAGCCTATGAGCCCATCCAACCTGTTTCAAGACAGCATTCCCTTTGTGGGACCAGACTTGGGTTTGTTTTTGAGTGAAACCCCACAAAATTCAGTGTGGATGTCAGCCCTCCTTGTGCTGCTCTCATGGGGTCCCAGCTGCAGTCCCCTGTTTCAGAGACCAATCCTTTATTGCCCTTAGACTGCATCTTTTCCAACCCAGTCCGTGGTTATTTCACCTGATCTTTCTTTGACTGATGGTGCAGTTTTTCCAATTAAACAAATTAGACAAATAATCAGCATTTAAAGAGCAGGGCTTGTCTGAGAGTCCAGCACAGAACCAAGAAAGAGAATGCGGGTTAAATTCCCACCTCGGGCTGAAATGTCCCATGTGAGGAGGGCAGAGGTGGTTTGTTCAGCTGGGCTGTTGAGTCACCTTTAAATTAATTAATTAATTAATTAATCATTAATTATGGCCACTGAAATCAGACTGTCACATTAACCATTGGGTGACTATCTACTATTTATTCCAGCCACAGTCTTTGTGATATATACTAAAAAACTCTGGTTAGATTCAGGTGTGTTTGAACAACTGCCGGTTTTGCAGCCAGTGTGACACGAGAACTGTTTTTATCTGATGTTGAATGGTTCCACAGAATAAAAGCTGGGATGTCAGCTCCTCCTCTTGCCATTAGCCTTCTTCTCCTCATTAATAACTGACCTGGAGCAGTCAGAGCCACCTCTGAGTTCAAGCAAACAAACCAATCCCCTTCCCCAGGCTTTGGGGCTGAGCAGAGTGGGCAGAGACATTTCTGCTGGGAACTATTTACAGCTCCACAAACAACAGCTTTTTACTGCATTTCTTTGGTTTCACCCTCTCAGCCATTCCAACCCTAACACAATAACCTAATCCATGCGTACCACAAAACACTGGTAATATCCTGGACCTGGAAAATTAGCCAAAAATCCACGGAAAGATAAGCATAATGGAACACAGATGATTAACATTTACATTTAGCATAACAGATCCCAGCACCAGCGTCTCCTCTACATTCTTCCCCATTCAGTCCAGTTCTGTGCATCTCATGTTGGGTTATATCTGATGAAAGAGCAAAGCTCCAGTGAAGAAACAATGCACAAAGAATGTTTGTAATGTAATATGAAAATGGTGTACAGAATTTTAATACACTGTAATTTACCGCAGTGATGTTTTTTTTTTCTGTGAAAAGATAATTTGGTATGAAAATCGTGCGGTACTTAAATAATGTAATTTTGATAATGACAGTAAAATACAATTTCTGTGAGGCAAGTGAATCATAAACTTTTTCTCATTCAAATGAAGTCTGTAATATGTCTGAATGCTGTCACTGTTATACATTTTAAATATAACTCTGCCATGAACTATTATCGAATATTATTATATTTCAAATACATAACAAAAGCTAGTGAAGTCACAATACAAACATGTTGAAATGCCATGTTGCATTTATTGGGGAAGTAATGAATCCTGCAGGAGCGAGTCAAACTTCTTCTGCCAGACAATTCTATTACAGCTTTTTTTTTAAGAGCTGAACCTTAGCAACTCCCTCCCCACATTCAGCTGAAAACTGAAACTGGGGTAGGTTTTGACCTTCCAAAGATAAACATGAATTCCTATGGATACTCGAGGTTCCCATTGCTTCTTGTGTTGTGTCAGGCTTTGCAAACAGAGGGGTTTGATCTGTTCAGGGTCTGCCCAAAGCGAAATTGCGCTACTGGTAAAAATATTCTTTATTGATAGTGCTCCTGCTCAGACCTTTCCACCGCAGCTTGTGCAGGAAGCGCCAATCCTGAGAGATCTCGGAGGAATTTGGACACACGGAGTGGCCAGAACAGAAGGAGGTATTCCAGTAATTTCTGCAAGTCAGCTCAGTTAGGGTTTTAACATCTAACATTCCTGCTTTCCTTTCCACTCTGGGGAAGGCTCCGGAGAGGCTGCGAGAGGTGTGGGGCTGCTGTCCCCAAGGCCAGCCCGATGGAGGGCTCCAGGTGAGGCTGCTCCAGGTGAGGCTGCTCCAGGTGAGGCTGCCAGCCAAGGAGGTCTCGGGTGCGTGACCCCTTGGTTGTGCCCCCTTTGATCTTCACCCACCTCCCACCCCTGCACACCATCCCCAGCCCTGCCCCAGGCACCCCATCCCCTGCCCAAGGCTGATGGAGAACATGGGCATCCTCTGCTGTTTCCTCGAGTGTCTGCTGGAGATGGAATATATAAAAATGTTCCCTTCTGCTGCTCCATCTCGCTCCCAATGATATGTTTGATATCCTGTAAATTCTACTCCTTACCAAAAATACGTCCTCCTGGAAGCAAATTGAAGGAGGGCGTTGTCAGCCTGCCCGTAATGCCTTTGCAATTGTGTGAGGTGTGAAATTCGCTCAACTGTTCTCACTGGAAGATTTGGAAGGGTGGGAGATTAAAAAAAAAATTTAAAAAAAAAAATGGTTTTACTTCTGGCAAGAGAGCAAGGAGCAGCAAAGATGATAGATCTCTTCTCTGGGACAAGGATGGAGAAGTTGCGGTTCCAAAGGACATCCTCAGGAGAAAAAGGAAAGGAATTAGGACAAATATTTTCTTTCTTTTCTCATTCTATATGTGATGCAGACTGTAATAGTTTGTTGCAACAAAACCTAAAACAAATGGTTGATTGAACTAAACTAGATTTTGAAGTAAGAAAAAAACATGCAGAATGTCCCTGGTACAAACTTTACAAAACAGGTGTTTCTCTAACTCATGATAGAAAACAGAAACAATTTTTTTTTTTTTTTTTTTTTTTTTTTTTTTTTTTTTTTTTTTTTTTTTTTTTTGTGGTGGTGGACAAAATCACCTTTTTAAGATTTTTTTTTTTAAACTGGACTTAAGATAATTTTAATCTCTATTTGAAAATTTCGATCCATTCATAATGCAGGCATTAAATGTCACTGAGGTGTGGGATCCACGGCGAAATACCTGCCCTGGTGGTTTCTGGCCTCTCAGTCATTTCCTGAGAGTGGCACTAGGAGGCAATCTGCCATTGGAGGTGTCCTCCCTCACACACCAGAGCCGGGGAAAAATCGATATTTTTGGCACCCAAAGGTGCCTCTCATGACGAGTTCTTTGTGTGCCCTCCCATCCATCCCTTCATCCTCTTCCATAAATTGCTATAAAATGGCAGATTGGTGATAAAAAACACCTTCCTGACACTCCAGCCCTACATTTACCCAATAATTCCAGTTTCTGATGTGCCCAATATAGGAGTGAGGCGAAATTTAGGCTGTAGGACTCCCATAGCCAACCTGCCTGAGTGGACACAGGATGGGTTTCCAGGTACACCCAGGAGCAAACCAGCTTAGATAACCTGCACAAGGAATACTCATGCACCTCCCTCTACTGTGGGCAGCTCTGGGGAGAAAGCAGCCAAAAATGGGCTGGGATTGAAAACTGATAATTTGGGTCCAGGTACAAGGGGCAAGACTCATGCTTGACTTCATTGCTTTGTGTCCTTTTATTTTTATAGAAGTTCTGCTGTTGTTTGGGAGAAAATGTGCTTTTATATACTTTTATTAATTCTGTAAAGACCAGTATTTGGACGTTCTGAGGAACCGAGGCAGAGCTAGAAATGTGCTTCTAAAAACACTCTGACAAGTGTTTACTAAGACAGAAAGTTGAATTTGACTTGGCTACGTTCGTGCTCCTTTTGTTTACTTTGTGCGAATATTTCAGCTAATAGGTTTACTGTTGGGATTGTTTACAGAAACTGCACAATTTAAGCAAATAATTCAAAATTTTCACGTATATTTTAGACTGTCAGACGCAAATGTTCTCACCAGAGCCCTAATTACAAGCCTTGGTGTTTCTTATGTATGTTTTATTACGCAATCATGACGTCAGGCAGGGTGTCTACACACACCTGGGTTTATGTTTAGTTAGGAGCTACCAGCTCCTGGTTAAACAACAACTGCTCAGAGGGCACCAGAAATCACCCCCATCACTCCCAGCAGTTACAGAAATTTAGCATTTTCAACAATGCAGAAACATGCAGGTCTCCAGATCTTTCCATTCCTTGGGATGCTGCCCTTTGCATAAGCTGCTCCCAAGGTCTGTATTCCAACTGCTGGGAAGTGTTGTGATGTTGTTGGGCAGATCAAACAATGCAGGAAAATAGATATTGCACTGTTTTGGAAGAACACAGAGAAATTCAGACTCGGATTGTGACAGAGGAAAAACCTGTAATAATTTCAATGTTACTCTGCCTAGTGCAATCCTTTATGTGCAAATTCTCTCTTTCAGCCTTGATATCTTATCTAGAAATTTGTCTTTCAGAGCCACTCCCTTCACATTTTGGAAAAAAAAATAATAATCCTGTCTGTCTATAACATAAGCACAATTACCAGTGGTGGTATATGGAATTAAAGAGCCTCGCAATTAAATCACAGATTTGCTGCTGTGCAGGTTGAAGATGTGAGCTTGGCTCAGCAGACAGTGGGTTTTTTCCATGGTCCACAGATTGTCATTCCATGTCTTGTGTCAGCACTACTGCATTAGGCAACCTCACCACTTGCATAAGCTCACATTAATATTATTTTTAAGACAAAATGGTCATTGTTATGATGCTGCCACTCATCATCAGAAACAATTGTGCTACAGAACGTTAATATTATAGTTAATATATGATAACATTGCCATTTGTTTTAATAATTTCCAATGGAAACAACTACTGTTTCAGTGAGTCATTTTATTTTCTTGCATTTCCTGGCAAGTGCTGCAGGACTGTTTAAGGAACAGAAAAACAAGTTGGCTGCAGCTCAGAGGAGAGGCTGCTTCCATGGCTGTGCTAGTTGGAGAATTCCACTGAAACCAGTGGTCTGCACTGGGTGTACAGGGTGGGCTGCCTTTCTCAGCTTCTAAACTGTGCCCTCCTACACTGAAGCATTTATTAAACATATTAATTAAAACTTCAAAGTCAACCCAAAACTCTCAGTGAATATGTGCATTTCCAGATTGTTCCACATTATGTAATATTTGAAATATTGAAGTTTACTTTAAAAAAAGAAGTAATGGAAAATGTAATCGTGATGGTGTATCTTGGGAAATATATCAGATTTTATTAATAGTTTGAAGAAAATTGTAAACTGAAATATACAAAAGTAGTTCTAATTACTATCCTATTAAGGATATATCAGAAAAAATATTCAAACTTTTATAAGTAATTTTGGCTCAGTTCAATGTATTTGTTATTAGCCACTGTCTTTTAGGACAGTAAACATTTCCACTATTATCTCCTTTCAGAAGGAAGTGAAACAATCTGACTCAAAATTGATAGTTGTTGTTATTCCCTTCAGATCTTAATAACAACATGAAACCTTTTCTCTTTCAGCTCTGCTTTGGCTGGTCTGGTCTGTA
This sequence comes from Zosterops lateralis, assembly GCF_965231275.1. Classification (NCBI taxonomy): domain Eukaryota; kingdom Metazoa; phylum Chordata; class Aves; order Passeriformes; family Zosteropidae; genus Zosterops; species Zosterops lateralis. The sequence goes on from NC_139800.1 coordinate 76,060,352, forward strand.
TTTCCACCAAAAACAGAGAAATTCTCCAGCCATTTAAACCCACCCAACCCTATCGACCTCGACCATACTCTTACCCTGATTTACAGCCTCATTAGGATTTTAATGATGTAAATGGAAGTAGAGTTTGCTCCTAAATCTTCCCTCCTGACCTGAACGGAGTGTTCACCTCTGTGTGCAGAGTGTGAGAGTTTTGTGCCATGGAGGGAGCCCAGAGCTGGGACTGGGAGGGCCAGGGAGGGTTTTTTGGTGGTGCTGGGCTCCCTCCTTGCCCTGGATAAGCAGCCACACATTCCCGTGTACCTTGTAAAACCTTTAACAGCCCCACACATGCATGCACAAGTGTGGCACTGTTTTTACAATATAGACAACAATTCCTACTCACATATCTTTCTGATGAGGGAATCGAGTCATCGGTCTAAATATATTTGGGGTTACTGGAGTTGCAAGGAAGAGCTGCAGGAAGAGCAGGCGCTGCCCAGCTCTCGGTACCTGGTGAACAACAACAGCTCCAGCTCTAAAAAATCCTCTAAATGGGCAGCAAATGGGAAAGGAGAGGCTTTATCTATCTATTTGTTGATTTATTTATAAGTCTTGCTTAAAGCCTCATCCACAGCTCACAAAGGAAAAATTCTCATTAATGTCAGCAGCCCGAATCAGCTCCTGGAAGAGAAAACACCACGTATCACTTTCAGTATCTTCTATAATTTTAAACCAGAAAACCTTTATGACTTCCAACACCCTGTATATTAAACGGTGCTATGAAGGATTTAATATTTATATTACACAAATCCCACTGTGTTTAAATGTGTTTAAAGGGGCCATAAGCAGCACGTTTTCTCAGCCCTGATGCTCGTTTGGTGCTTGGATGTGTTTGTAACTCCTCACACCCATGTCACCCAAAATCAAATCTCTCATCTTCAAAACAGCACCAGAAGAAAATCCATTTGCCACAACTTGCCCCTGGAGGTTCAATTCCATATAGTCTTTTCTTTTTTTAAAAAAATTAGAATTGTAAAGGATGGGAGAATCAGAATTACCCTGGGCGGTGTGTTTGGTGTGTTGAGTTTGGAGTTTACCCAGCCATAACCATTCTAATGCCAATAAAATGTTAAGTGTCACAGTTTTTATATATCATTAAGAGAGAATGATACATATTTTTCATATATATAAAATAATATCATATATTAAGGCACCATAGTTGGGGGGTGCCAGACACAGGTCCTGAAGATCATTACTCCAAGATCAGACTGTGTTCCGTATGGACAGGTTTGAATAATCCTGCACAAGAGGAAGGAGTTAATAATTTCTTGTTTCTATTAAATTCGGGCTGCTTGGGTTTTGAGTTTATTTTAAAGCACATTGAAGCTTGATGACTTTTAGTCATAGGTGAAGTGCCGCAGAGTCAAGAAGCAGAAGGATTTTTAAAGATCTTACATAACTCCAGTGATATTTTTAAGCATATTAATTGGCAGGTGCTTCACACAAACATGGAGGTGACTTTCTGAAAATACAGATCTGCCCCTCGAGTGCAGGAATTTTACCTGGTGGCTTTTATCAACGACTGAATTAACCACCTGTAAAAATGCAGAGGAAGGTGGCACTGGTTTTTAGAAAGAAGTCATCAAGAGGAAATTTTCCTCCCCAAAACAAAAGGAAGCAGTGAACAGACCAGGGATCAGGAAGGGAGCAGGGCTGAAATCAGGTAGTTTTCAAACACACCATGTACACCATGGCAGCCCCATCCCTCACAGCTGGGAAAGACGTGGAAAAAAAAAATCCAAGCGTTTAGGAGTACTGCTGAGAGTAGCTGGTTCTTATTAATTTTCACTCTTTTTATGGGCAGAGCCACCCTCAACACCCAGCAGAGAGAAACACCCTCCCTGCAGGAGGAGCCAGGTGCTGCCCACCTCACCTTGAGGGTGACAGGCAGGGCTTTGCACAGTCCCTGTTTATGCCTTAAAATGCAGAAACCTGCCTTGACAGAGCAATTTCTCTTTTTTTCCCCTCTACTTTTTTTTTTTTTTTTTTTTTTTTTTTTTTTTTTTTTAATTTTTTTATTTTTTCTGGATATCTTAATTCTGCTGATGCAAAGCACGAGTGAAATTACAGGTGCCCGTCTGCGGAGCAGGATGCTGATAAACAACTCGCCACTTCGCAGTGGCTGGTCACATCTGGAGCCTTTTGGGATGCAAAAAGTACTGGAGGATTATTGCAAAACTTAGAGGCACTTACGTTGCCATAACTTTTGTTTTTAACCTAAATTTGTGGATCCCCCCCCATCTCCCCCATTCCCCTCTGTTAGAGGATTTTTTTTCGGGTTATTTTATACTTATGCAGCTCCCCAGCTCAGTCAGCAGCGAGGCAGAGTCAGACCTACAGCTCTTGTCAGGAAACTTTTCCAGTTTGACCTTAGACTGAGACAGGCTGGTATAAAACCATGGAACAGTGGATTCTGTGTCATTAATTCCAGCATATTTTGAAACTCCCCAGCCCACAGTCCCCAGCTCTGGCTAAGTTAGCACACAGTGTTCAACACCACCACTGTGCTGCCTTGAGAAAATAAAAACCCACCAAAAACCCACAAAACTCCATGGTAAATTTGAATTTTTTTCCACCTTTACATTATCATAATACTTCCATAACACAGAAAATCAACACAGAGAGAGATGGGTGGATGGACCCATGGTGAAGGCTGTATGGATGGTGGTGGCAGCCAGAGTCACTCTGGCATTTTCTTCCTTGTCTATTCCCGCATGGAATGGATGGATGTAACACCCAATTTGATGCAGTCTTCTACCATTTTCTAAGCACTCAGTTACCCTCTCTTGAAAAACCCCTTCTGCCGGGTCTGTGGTGAATTAACACCTACCCATGATATTATTTACCATTCCTGTTTTGTCAGCACGCGAGGGGAAACACACAGCAAAGGGCTCGGGGAAGGTTCTGCTCCTCACACACACATTTTGAAATCCCTGCAAAATTTCCATCAGGTCACTGTAGTAATAATTATGCATGTATGCAGTTAATGTTCCCTGACTGCCTCTGATCCTCCGTGCCTGTTCCCTCCCTGTGCTCTCCTGTGGAGATCACACGGGCAGGATGGAACACACAGGCCGGTCAGAACTCCACGCCCTGGAAAATCTCTCAGCCCCTGTTCCTGGAAGAAATATTCCAACCAACTCAAAATAAAAAAAAAAAAAAGAAAAAAATGTACGACACTAAATGCTAATCTGCACATTTATTTCCAACCCCCCCTGCCCCCCAATAACATTTAGTACATGTTGTGATAGAAATATCTGAAATGGCTTTGATGTATTTTCTGTGATTATCCACAATTTCCTGTTATGTAAGGTATCTCTCAGGAGACTTCAGACTCAAGAATAGGTTGCACTGGGAATTATCACTAAGATCTGGCCCAGTCTGGTTTTTTAGCTCAGTGAGCATTGCTGTTGTGCACAGCACTGTATTTTTCCTATGCTGTTTAGTCTGTTTATATAAAATATTCACTCTGAAACCGAGAATGCTCCAAATTTATCCTCTTGTGGCACATGTGATCTTTCATGAGAATCCAGTTAAATATAGGGGGTTTTGGTTGGGGTTTGTTTGGGTGGGTTTTTTGTTTTGGTTTGTTTTATTTTTTTTTCTTCAGAGAAGATATTGTCAAGCTGGGTCTGGTTTTCTTCCCCCTCCTGTTTGAAGGTCAGCAATCATTAAGGACAGATTTCTATCATTCCCTTCAGATGCTAAGGCAGTGTCTGTAGCAGGAGACAGGCCATAATTCATCAGTGACTCTCAAGCTGTTCTCCAGGCTCTTCCTGGTGAGCTGGTGCAGGTTCCATTAACGTTCCCACTGGATGGTGGTGAGCATTTATTTCTGTGTGATTTCAGTCTCAGCCCTGCACACTCCTCCCCACCCATCAGGAATTATTGCCTGCACACTAGCAGTGCTGGATAGAGAAACCTGATCCTTTTTCCCCCTGGCCACGTGCTGGTGTCACCTTTGGGAGCAGCCTTGGGAAGAAGTTGGACTTGTGCCTTGGAGCCACCTCCTCCTTCCAAGCATAACACAGAACATAAGATCATCCTTCTTGCACTCCTGTGTGTTTATTGTAGCATCTCCTTCTCAGCTCCACACCTGGCAGTGTCCTTGACTTTGTGGTCTCCTCTCTCTGTCCTCTGAGAGCTGCTGCATTCCAAGCCTGTTCTCCCAGCTTCATCCTACCCTACTCCTCTAGCACAAAACAGCCTTGAGCAAAGAGTGTGTCTGTCTGTTTGCAAGTATAAGTGCTTCTACAAAGAATTACCAGCATGTCCAGGGTTATTTCCCCCATTATATCCCATAGCTTTTTTCCTTTTCTTGACATATTTTATGCACAAAGCATCATGACACAACTCCTTCACAGCTCCTTGGCTCTGTGCAGAAATACCTATGGCTTTCAGATTTTGCCAGTAAAATGTTTTAAGACATATTTAAACTGTTAAATGTGTCAATCACATCAACGTTTTGTTAACCAAGCTGGCTAATAACACACGGATTTCCTTTGTGATTTCTGCCCTACCTGTCTGGAGACAGCAAGGACTCAGTTAATCCCTGCTTTTAGTGCCTCCCTTTTCTCCATCCTGTGCTACAAAAGCCAGCAGAGAAAGCTTCACATTCAGTTAAAACTGGCTAAAAATCCTGTACTTCTGCCTGAGACACATAGAGCAAAACCAAGATGTGGACACCTTTGCAGCATCCCCAGAGGAGCCAGGCACCTGTGTTGTCATGCTGGCCACTGCCACACACCCAGACACACCCTGCACATGATATCACATCAGATTTTACCTTGCCAAGGAGATTTTGTTGACCCTGGCTTGGATGGCAGTGCTCCAGAGCTCTTCCAGCAAAACCCTGGCTCAACACGTCCCCAGCACGGAGCGCGGCACCGTCCTGCACCGTCAGCAGGCAGGGAGCAAGAACCACCAGGATTTACAGCTCTCCAGATCCTGCTGATTCACGGGCAAAGCCAGAATTAAATTGTACCATATCAGAGCTGTTCACAGCCCTCCCACCCCTGTTGCAGGCTGCAATACTCCAGACTCCTCTCATGGTGATGGGGGCTGAACATCACCAGTGCTGCTCGCTGACCACCCCAGAGCAGAAACCACCACCAGCCTCTTACCCACAACTTCCCTCCTGTTTGTGGGCTGGGATTCTGCCATGGGAGACTCAATGAGGAGTGTGACATCCAGATTTACAGATGCATTTCAGAAAAAAAAAAAAAAAAAGTAACAATTAAAGGCTGCTGTTTAACTGGAATGCATCATGGATTGGTGTGGTGGTACAGGAACTGCATCCCAGCAGGTGAATTTCCCTGTTGCTACTCACTCAAGCAGCTCTGGGATGCTGGGATGCTGCACTTGACCCTCAAGTCTTTTCTGACTGTGCCTGTGGTACCTCTGTGGATTGGCAAATGATATAATGAACATGGTAAAAGGAGGGCATGCAAGGGTTAATGAGCTGCTGGCATTTCTCCTCCACTTTGTGGTCTGCTGAGTGCACAAAAACACTTTGTGCCAAATTCAGCACGTTCAGGAGCCCTTATCAGAAAGAAATCTAAACCTGGGCTTGGAAGACTTATGGTAAGGTGGGGATCCCTCTGAAAATACATGATTGCAAAGAGGTCAGTGATGCTGAGACTGTTTGTGACAGGGAAACAAACACCTCTGTGGCTTCCCAGCTCCACCCCCAGGAGGGGACCCTGGCACCCATTGCCAGCAGCTGGCAGGGCACATCTTACCCAAACCCTTCTTTTGGGTACCACCACAAATCGAGCCCATCCAGTTTACACAACGCTTAGAAGAATTAAAGTGCTGTGCAATTAGTGCTGGTGTTGGATTGCTCAGGCAGGATCACGGCTGCGTTGTGCTAAGCCCTTCCAGACGGGCAGATAAAAGTCTCTGATCCATAAAGTAGACAAGGCAGTAGTAGAAATGCAAGAGATAAAGCTGAAAAAACAAAAGAAAGCCGGGAGAGCAGCTCACAGGTTTTTGCAAGCTGAGGGGCTGGCAGTCATCTCACATGGGGCAGAGAAGGGGATGAGGAGAGGTGGCTCTGCTTGGCCTCACAGAGCACTAACTGTTATTACAATCACTATCAAAGCTGGAGGAAATTGCACCCATTTTACTGTTGAAACGTACAGAATGTACAAAGCTTCCCCAGCATCCATAAACAGTTAAATATATTAGAAAATAGAGGACAAGAGCTTGCTGTTGTTCTTCAGCCTCAACTTGTATTGCTTCCAGTGGCCACTTCACCTCAATAAAGACAGAAGGATCCAGGCACAATGTTTTTAATTACAAGTGGCATTTCTAAGCCTTCTGTGGTTGGTGCCTAATCCAAAAAAGTGACTTCACTTTGGACTCTGGCGTTGTGGATGTTCCGTGTAGAAGACAGGCTGCAAACTGGTTTCCATCCTGCCTTAATAATAGGTTCATGATCCAAAAAGGAACTTTAAACACTTTACTTCAATATTCAGACTTGAAGTTTTCTCTATGTAAAGGGTTTTATAACCCAGCAATAAAAGACTGCCTTTGAAAGTTGACTTGAAAGGTCTTAGGAAAGCTGGGGATTTTTAGATTTGAAGCTTCCAGTACTTAACTGTTGAACAAGAGATAAACAAATTGGCAGCTTGCATGAGCAAATCTGCCCTGACCAGGTGAGATGAGTCAAAATAGAATCCACTTTGCACAGTCAGAGTGTGCAGGATGTTCCCATGCAGGAACACTTCCAGCTGTGCTTGCTGCAGGATGGAGCAGTGGGCAGGGGAACTCCTGGGATGGGGTTTGGTGGGGCACGGCACCTGAAGGGCAAAAGGCATCAGAACCAGAGGGGAAGGAGGGACAGTGAACAAGAAATGCAAAGAGAAGGACCAAGATGAACACTGAGGTCTGGTTTCTGGTGGCAGATGGCCAGAAGAAATATTTCTCTACTGGGTGGATAAGGGCTCGTCTTCTGCTGAGGTGTAACCAAACCCCACTGAGGCTCCCACGAGCTTTCAAGGAATTGGCAGAGACCAGGGGAATCCATGTAGAAAAAATTCCAGTTTTTATCCAAATGAGATGTAAATGTTCTGATGGATGAGCTATTCACCATTTCCTTTGAGAACATTGTCGGACGTTCGCTGTGAGGAGTTTTCCCTTTATTTCAATGACTTATGTATATTATTGATTTCCACACAGTTTGCCTAGTTATGCCATTTTCTCTGCAGTCAGCTATTCTGTGTAAGCCCCAAGGATCCATCTTTCCCTCAGGAAGATCCTACTGGAGTCAGCTGCAATATCCCTGAATTGACTGGTAAAAGCGATTTGTGTTTGTATTCTCATGGCCTCTGAATGCTGGGACCTTGCCAAACCCTCATGGTTGCCTTTTAACCAAGCTATTTTTACTGTATATATATAAAAACATAAATCCTCTCACATCGGCATCTGGACATTCTGCTTTGCTCCTTCTCTAAAATTACCTCTGTTTGTCAATACTTTTTTCAGGATGATGCCTTCGGAACAAGATGTCAAACCACAGCAGAATATTTTATGTAATGTTTCAGTGTCATTTTTTCTGGGCATGGAGGAACAAACCAGCCTCAGCACAGTGTGGAATTTGAAAAGGACTCTCTTAAGTGAGAGTCCTTGAAGAATGTACTGCTCAGAGAAGGGAATTCTTAGGACTTCTTGGGAACTTGGACACTGAACTCAAGATCCATAAAAGATTATTTCTGTAGGAAAGAAACACTGCCAAAGAGAAGAGTAGGACAGAAATAAAAATTTAGCCTGGAAGAGGTTTAAAAAGGGGGAATACAATGTGTGTTATGGAGTGAGGTAGGAGTTACCTCAAAGATGAGGCAGGTGCGTGGCTGCAGGCAGGAGGGAGCGTGCCCACAGCCTGCCTTGCCTGCTCCTCCCAAAATAGGTCTGGTCAGCCTGGATGGCAGCTGCTCCTTCCCTGCCTTGTCCTGGGAAGTGAAGGGAAGCTGTCTGCCTTGCAGTGAAGTAATTCCTCAGTGCCGTGGAGAGCCATTGTGTCCCTACCCAGACACGCAGGCAGCCCTTGCATGGAGAAATGGGAACGTAATTGTATAATCATTTCTATGGTGACAAGGAGGGAGAACATAACTTTGAGATGTTTAGAATAATAATGTGCCTAAGCAAGTGCATATTTTAAAACCCGCTGCTCGTGCATGAAAAGGTCCTGAGCAACTTCTGGCAGTGAGGAGAGACAGTCTGCCATAAACCTCCTCACAGCAGCCTGGAAATTAATTCCCAGAAACACAACTGACCACAGAGCAATTTTAGCAGTAGTTTTTGCTGAACCCTTTGTGGTAAACAACATTGTTAGCCCAGCACAGAGTGACTGGACTTCCAAATGAAGAGCCAGGTGTGCAGGCGAGAGTGGGAACACCACGGTGCCTGTGGTGAGCTCCAGCATCCCTCGTTCTGGGGTGCACTGACCTCTGAATTCCCACTCCAAGTGCAGCTCTTGGAAAAGCAGGGCAGGCTGTACTCATTCACATTCACTTGCTTGCCTGAAATCTTTCTGAAAAATAAGCCCTAAAATATTTCCAGTATGTCAATTTAGGAAGGGGCTTCCAGTCCTCTGTCAACAGATAATGATTGTTTGCAAGCAATAAACAAATGCTTTTGGTAACTTTGGTCTGAATGCAAGACTTCCTTGGGAAATGCAGTTGGTAGGATTCAAATTCAAATTGCAAGACAAGAACCAAGACTACATATGTATATATATATCTATATATATAGACATGTGTGTGTGTATATATATCTCTGTGTTCCAGGAAAGATGCACCAGGTTATTTTTAAAAGGAATAGGAATAGATGGGAAAGAAATAGAAACAAATATGAAAGTATGGGGTGACTCTTGCCTTCCCTGAGTTTTTACATGGCCCTGTATGAACTGACTTTCCTCACAAATCTTTGGAAAAAAAAGAAAATACCACGACAGGACCTGTTAATAACTTCAGGAGATAGTGAATTTTGTGAAACATTGGCCATCCCTATGCCTTTTGCCTTGCCCTTTGCTTTGGTCATTTTAACTCAGGTCTTGACCTGGTTGTCTTCCAATGAACACTGAAACAAGGAATGTAGCACATATCTCTAAATCTAGTGTGCTTCTCATTGTGTAAGACATTCTCTGTGTTTCAGATAGCTTGGACAACGTCACCAAGCTTGTCAGATTGCCCTTCTGTGTCTCATAAACTCATACAATTCTACAGAGTTAGGCTTCATCCTCATGCAGAGAAACATCCAGACCCATCCAAAAGATTGTTTACATTGACATCAGAGAGGATGGAAAACAAATTATGACATTTGTGTTTGTGTTAGGAGCCAGATACCACTGGAACCATGGAAATCAGGGACAACATTCAGATTGGATGCTAGTATCTATAAATCTATTTTTAATTTCCAAGCAGACCTAATCTGGGAACCTTGAAACAGTTTATTAGTTCCCTACTGTTCTGACATCCGTCTGTCCAAGTACTTCTCAAATGAGGAGAGGGCTGGGTGGTGGCTGTTGAAAATCTATAGATATGTATGAGGTAGGTTCACTGGAAGGGTTTAAAAGAAAGATTTTCTTCACTGTTTCCATCACGGCCTTCAAATCAATTCGAAGTTTGTTGTTTCCTTACTCCTTAGCAGCAATTCCTAGTCCTGCACTGTTCCAAACCATCCTGGTTTCAATGGGAAAATCCCTCCTGAGCAGACAACACAATTAGGCCTGCTATAGCTGAATTTAACATGTTTCCCCAGACATGACAACCACCTATGGAGGTGAAAACAAAAATCATTTAAAGAGAGAAAAAAGTCCTAATCTAAAAAGAAAAAAAAAAAGTTTTTTTTTTAAAAATTGATTTTAAAGAATGAACTTGTAGGGAGAAAGAGATATATAAATGGAATCTCCCTATTATTGTGTATTTCTTTGCTGGATTAATTTGTCATTTCTACCAATATGCAAGTTATGTTTAATACTAATACTGATGGTGGTTTTTTTTTTTTTTAAACAAGGACTGTGTTTGTCAAGATTAAATGTGCTCAACCTGCAGTATCAAATCCAGAGCAATCCTCAGGAGCAGCCACTGATGGATGATAGAAAAGTGGAGTGCTTGGGAAGCCACATCACTGCTGACTCCTGATTCCCCTTGAGGCAGCAAGAAATCAGGGCCAAATTCTTTAAGGAATGGTAAAAAAGGAAGACCAGGGAGCAAGCTGGCACATGGAACACGAGCTGGCAGATGGAAATGAACTGGTTCCCTGATTTCTTGGTATTCCAGGCAACTTCTCCTAGTAAAACATTTTTATCCCTACAATCTTAAATAACATATTTTTTTCCATTCTAAGGTGGGGCGCTTTTGGGCTTATGAGAAATTTCAATATACTGAACAGAGAATGCTTAAAATCCAAAGTATGACCCAGATTCTTACTGGGGTCACAACAAATAATGCAGATCTCCAAAACCACAGATACACGCCAAGAGCCTGGGTATTGGGGCAGACTGAAAAACTACATTAGGAGAACCAGCTGTGCAGGGAAACCAGGATGATTTCTTTAAGAGAAGGTTCATGATCAGAAATGCCAGTCTCAGGATTGCTACAAGGGTTTTGTGCTGGGCAAAGAGAGCAATAACAAACTGAAGAACTTTTGGCATTTCAACTTTATTGAAAAAGGGTACAAAGGAACCACCTCTGGATATTGTAAAACTCACAAATAAATTCTTTACAGCTGCATGAGGGAAGATAACAATGAGAGCCTGATATTTCATTCCTCACACAGTAAAAAATCCTATTATAGCCAATGCAGTTAGGGGTGCGCCAGCTGTACTCTGGGAATTCTGTATAACTCCTGCTTCTTTCTGGACCAAAACCCTCAAGGTCGAGGAGGGAGATTTAAAAGCCCTTCTCTTCCATCTACATGCCCTTCCACATCCCTGTTTGCTGGTGAGTGTCTGGAATGGAGTGAGTTGTCATAATGGGACACAATGCCCTCCCAGGCCAGGGAGGAGACTTTCCAGACCTGCCTCCCTGCCCTGAACTCCTGTCTGTGAGCAACAGCCACATGAAAAATGCACATCTTCCTCCCTCACCAAAATCCATACCTTGGGATGCACTGGTCAGACATATCTTGTGCTGCTGGAAGAATATTTTGGGTTTTGTGGGGGTTTTTTAAGAGCAGGAGAAAATGAAGGGGAAAGAAAAACAGAAGATGAAAGGAAATGGAAGGAATTAAAACATCTCTGCTTCTCAAGGCTGCTTTTAAATCACCAGGGGGAAAAGGGTACCACAGGTCAGGCAAGTGTCATGAAGCTGGGCTATAAATTTTGACCATAAAAGAAGGATATTTTAAATAACACAATTCGCCTTAGATTTCAGGCTCCTCCTTACTCAGTTATCCTAGGAAAACACCATGCCAGGCAGCAAGTATGTGGAGAACTCAACAGGAGAGAACAGATGGGAGAAGGCTCTGTTTGCTTCACAGCCCTAAGGCATCCTTGTTCCCTTTCTCAGGACCTGGTTTTGTGACCATCCCCACTCCTGCTGCTCCAGCCAGAGCTGGTCTCTCTGGAGCCACAGACCCACAGCACCACATTTCCTGGGACACAGAGACCACCTGGGGAGAAACCCAGGGCTTCAGCTCCGAGGACACCTCTGCCTGTGCAAACAGATCTCTCAGGCACCAAACCAGAGGTCAGAGGAGCTCGTTGTGTTCAGTGCCCTAAAAAACAGCACCAGGATTAGACATGGGGAGGAGAGCTCAAAAACCAGCACGGAAGTCATCAGCAAAGGGGTTGGTTTTTTTCTTCAAGCATACCATGCACACCCAGAAATGCAGAAGCAAGAAGCCTTTTGGAGCTTTCAGTTCACTCCCACGACTTCTGCAGGTTCTCAACGGGCTCCCCTTTGGGAGCCTGGAGCTCCTTTGTGCCAGAAATCCCAAAAAAAGGGTTAACTTTATGTTTGCCTTAGACCCAGCAGTCCCTGGAGACCCTGATTTGGGGTTGTGCTCTCTTATTCATCACACTGAATTCCCAGCACTTGGCTGAAAGGAAAAAGGATATTAATAAGTCCTTTAATGTAAAAAAAAAAAAAAAAAGTTGCAATGTGCTTAACCTTAGTATTTAACTGCAAATTCTCACTGAACTTGTCTGGAAGTGAAGCCAGAATGGACCTGAAATGGACATACAGACTGGTTGTGCTGGTAACATTCATTCAAGCGTTTGTGCCAAGTAATTCTCAACAAACATTTAGGGTCTTTCTTCTCTCAGAAGCCAGGGGTGATTATTCCCATGTTCCCACACCTCCCTCTGGCACATTGATATCAGGACACTTAATAAGAATTACAGAAGGGAAGTTTGCAGATTCATGTGATGTTAGTTTTTTAATTAAATAAATAAATTCAGATACATCAATTAAGTGGATTTTTTTTCTATGCTGAATGTTCACAAGTTGGTGTCATTCGACTCTCACTGCAGTCATAAAGTGAAAAATTGAAAAATTGGGCTCTAGTCTTGGTTTGTAGTTCATCCTGGACTTCCACAAAGGCAGTTTCAGGACAAGGACCTCAGAAAAGGAAATGATGAAGCAGAAGTGCAGAGAAGAAAGGGGAGAGAAAGGAGAAGAGTTTGTTCTTTCCATTAATATTAAACTGTCCCTATCCCAGCTGCAGACTCATGAAAAGGAGACTTCTTGGTTATTACCCAGTAATTCAAACCTTACAAACCCACCTCAGAACACACAAAGACAAGGTAAAAAAGGATTTTTTTACTGCAGCTTCATGAAATCTGATCCCCAGCAGAGCTGGGAGAATTTGCTAAGCTTTTGAACACATATGCAGACTGGTATCAATTTCTTTTTTTATTTCTTCCTTACCAGATGAACAATATATATGAGCAATATCACGTGTGTGTATGTTGAGAGAAACAAAACATACATAAGCACAAATTAATGAATAATGCTGTGATTTCCTTTCTTACTTTTAACACTGCTCTGGGCCAGCTGTTAAACAGTCAGTCAGACCTGGTACCACTTTGATTTGACATGTGCCAGTGCTTTTTATCATCACCACGCCCTCCTTGGGCCACAAGTCCAAGAGTGAAATTTTCTCCATTTTCAATGTGTTCTTAGCTGAACACAAAAACCTCAAGTGGTTCATAAAAAGCAGAAGAAGCTCAAATCTTGGTGTGGAAAACCAGTGGAGGCACACTCGGTTATCAGGGTCCACTGGCACATTTTGTACTTGCTGAAAAGCAGAGCAAGCCTACAGACAATTGTTTCGTTTTCTATGATTCTTGAGAACTTATCTCCTTGGGAATATTGAGCCCACAAAACAGGCTGGAATGTTCTCCATCTTTTGGGGTTTACATACCTCAACAAAGGCAGGAAAGCTGCAGAGGGGTTGGATGTGCTGATAGAGAGTGGCTGATGTGCTATAACACATCAGGATGGCCCTTAATTCACCAGTATGTGCTCAGTAAATATGTGGAGAGAGAACCATTTTACTCATTTTCTGGGTTAGGTATGAACTTCTAACACAAAGACCTACCCAGAGAATAAAACATCATGCATGTTTGTTTTATAAAAACTGTTCAAAGGTTTGCCAAAACTGTCACAGTGAGATAACTTTGGCCATTTATTTTCCCAGACCTTCACTCTGAGCACCACTGCTCGCTTTGGACTCTCTTATTTATGAGCAGACTTTAATAAACGTAAAAATCTTGAGCGTCCTGAAGAGGTTATTTGCCCTAACCATGGTTAACTCCAGGCTAAAGGGGAAGACTTTCTGCTGTCATACTTGTGCACCATGTGTCCTGCCAGGCCCACAGCCCACTGCAGGCAACCTTGTCAGTGCAGCCTTCACAAAATTGCATTTTGACTAATCCTAAACCCAAAAGAAACAAATGTGTTAAATAAGCCTGTTGAAGTCGACAGCAGCCTGCATATGTCAAACCAACTCGGGAATTATCAGCAGCTCCATACTGGGATCAACCTTTTCCTGCAACATATTGCTGAGGGTATTGACCCTGAAAATAAAAGCAATTTTGATGCTGCTAATGTGATTTCTGGCTGGGCTTCTTTTTTTTTTTTTTTTTTTTTTTTTAAGCACAACACTTACTGCTAAAAGTGGCAGCTAAGGCACTACAGCAGCAGAGTCCTTTGTCACAAATCCCTGCACCCACATCATACAGAGATAGATCTGCCCATGTGGAGCTTCATGCAGGATTGGGGTCCCATTTAGCCTCACATCCACCTGTATCCTCAGTTTTCTTGCTGTTTTTCTTCTGTTTACTGCCATGCACAGCACAAGGAAACACATTCTTGATGTGACACATCACTGAGCCAGCAATGGTGACTTTTAGCTATCCTTCAAATGATTAATAACTAAGGCAATGTACTTTCTTTCATTTTTTTTTTCCCATAGACTGGGTTGTCTGGTAAAATATAATTTTCATCAAATGGCTAAAACAACCAGCTAACCAATGAAATCAGGGAGATCTCACATACTAAGTGTGTTTATGTATAGGTAGATGTAATTTTAACCCAATTATCAAATACATTTCACCAAAACCAAGTATCAATTCCTGTCCTAGAAGTAAAAATATGTGACTGGGGAGAAGAGAAAGACTGGTTTTGAACTTTTCTTCATGAGAGGTAGTATGAGCTCAACCCTTAGCCAACACCAAAGGCACACAGATGAGTGTCTGTGTGAGAGAGAGAGGCAGTGACAGCCCCTCCAGTGGAAACAGCGCCAGGGAGGGCTGAAACCACATAAAACACCAGAAAAAGAAGTCGTGGAGGAAACCAGTACACACAAACGTGTTATTTTCCATTGTAAGGTTCAGACCGTGTGGCACTGGGTGCCCTGTACAGATAATTTCCCCATTCTGAGCTGCACATGTGTGCGGTGTGTGAACAGCCACAGCACAGCCAGTGAGAGCAATAAACCCATGGAAGGCTTGTTCCTAGCAAGTTTTGCTTCCAAGCTGATGGTATTTGTGCTGTCTCTGGCCCCTTCATGGATGAACTGTGTGACAGGAGGCTGCAAAATCAACCTGGCTCCTTCTGCACAGACAGGAGGGAATTGTGGCTCCTGCTGGAAGCAGAAAAGTGCAAGGGGTTATTGGGTTATTGGTAAGCCTTTCTTTGAGTCCCAGAATCATAGAGCATCTCAAGCTGGAAGGGACCCACAAGGATTATCCCTCCCTACCCCTGAGCTATAATTACTTTTTTTTTTTTTCCCTCCCGGGTGGAAAAGAGGGGCAAATAAAGATTTTGTTTTGACCTACGTGTTCCTGCTCTCTCCATTCCCCAGTAATGATTTAGGACTCGTTCAATCACCTGAGCAACCCCTGCTCATCTGTATGGCACCAGAATGAAAGT